>NC_056733.1:430376364-430456364 GCF_019279795.1 Protopterus annectens | reverse complement strand
ACCCCCCCAGCTAGGCCGGTGAGACATACAGACACACAATAAAGGTAAATACACCACTGCTTTCCAGACCACTGGCAGGAAACTACCAGTGGGAGAGATCTGAAAGGTCTACACTTTAAACATGGATCACGGGGTCCCTTGTGGGACACCAAAAATTTCCCTTATAGGCAACACTATAATGATTGATGCGACCAGGATGTAGCTGTACACGGAACAGTAGGTTGTGCAAGTCTGATAACACATGGGTTGACAAAATGTACGACATGTGTCCTGACACAGGGAGAGTGGGCAGTGTATAGGGGTGTGTTCATACCCCAGCTGCGCTCACAGTAAGGATGAGTGCTATAGAGGGGTGTCAGATAGGGGAATCATGGGTATGCAATAATGGGCTTAAGTGTGCAAGTGTTGGTTGGCAGAGATGTAGTAGGCCCGCTCCGTGGAAGTAATTAATATTCCTTTGTGGGTATAGCAGACGCCCATACCTCCCAAACCTTAAGAGCACATCTACTGGATAGTCCATAAACCATTGGGGGAACACATAGGGACTATATCAATGAACTGTACCCAATTATCATGGACGTCCGTGATTACGAATCAGAATCTAACACATTCCTAACTAAACCTTTCCAGAACTAGTGACATTAGGTGGACAGGTGGCAGAATACACGTAATGACTATTGACAATATATATGAGTCATAAACAGCATGTACCTCGACAAATGTGAATGAATGCATATGCTCTGGGACTGTCAATGTGTCAGGTTAATAGTACCAATCATCTAAATGTGTCCCTGAGGGTGTTATGCAGTGTCCCTGATTCAGTGTTCATTCTACCCCATTCATATGTGAGGTCTGCTAGTGATGGAAAGTGCATATACCGCCGACTACCTTAGGTAGATGATAGCATAATAGGTTGAGGTTACCACCTATTCACCTTTGCGAGGGAAACTCCCCTTTGGGCAGTTGTGTCCTGAATGAATGTTATTATGGCACATGGCCTGTGATTAAGGGCAAAGAATCCATATATTGTCTGTAGTGATTGCATAAAACAATTATGTTGTATCTGAAACACCTAGATTTTATAGGAAACAGTATTAGCAACTATAATGCTACAAGAATAACCTTTACTTATGCAAACCGGTGAAGTAGTCTATTTTCTACTTGCTGTGGGTATGTGTTGCCTTGACAAATCTGACATCTCTACATATAGGTCCTATAGGGCTGCCACCTTTGCAAATGGCCAAAGTGGGACCTGCTCCATAGAAATGTCAGATGTACCAGATCAGAACATACCTACAGCTGTGCATAGTACAGAACTATACATATTAGCACAAATAAAAGCTTAGTCTAGTAGCAGTCCAGTTGCTTATGCTACTTCACATAACATATAGAAGTGTCATATATACAATAACTGTTACATGCAACTATTAGAGAAATGTAGAATATAATATTGTCCTGTAATCAGGATATTTGCTATGTCTTGACTATTTTCTCATGATACATATGCCTAAGGAGGGACTGTCCCACACAAAGTGGGACAGGTATTAATCTCAAAGTCTCACCTCGGCCAATTTAAAAGGTGGCAAACCTACAATAGGTATGCAGTAGCATGACCCGGAAGATGGATGTGGGTCCCAAAACACATTTACTTGTCTGCATTGCAGAGTATCGGTTCCCATGTATCAGCCAGATGGGAGCAGATTGTATGAGGAACATGCATATAATATGATTAACTCACTGGACAGGCTGCCGATTCCGTACAGTCAAATGCTATGCCGTCGCCTAATGGTCAGCCATACCTGATACTGTAGTCATGTAGTCCGATGTAATAGGCATCACAAGGAATCATGACCACCCAGCGTGAGTGACACATGCAAGCACCAATGTCGGTGCATGTGCATGTGAGGAGAGCGAGTGGGTGTAAGCGTGTTTGGCTACCAGTATGCGAGTATTGCACTGGTAAAGAAATGTGGAGTTTAACCAAGTGTAAGAAGCTGTAACCAGAGGTCAGCAGTGCTTAACACCACGCAAACCCACGCACAACTGCTCCCAACTGCTTCAGTGTGCCTTACTCACTTTTTATCCAATGGGATTGTTCTGGCTGCAAACAGATAACCGTCCTTTGCGAGTGTTGGTAGCAACACCCTGCGCACACAGCTAATGTGAATTATCAATACACCATGGCAAATATACAGACAATAGACAGTACCACATACATACCATACAGCACAGTTATCCAACAGTATAGCAATGTACCGGCAGATATGTCTGGACCACTGGTGTTTGCAGACCTGGCCGTCTTGTGTTTACGTGTGTGAGCATGCCCAGTATGACCATTCCGCATGTTGTTGATTGACATTGCCATCATACCTTATAGGTTCATAGGTTGGTACTAGGCTATCAGCCCTAGGGCCTATACAAGCCTAGCCATAACAATTCCCTGGATATTTCTTCCCACACTATTTACTTCCCTGGACCCCTGTCTAGCAGGGCGACTGACGTGATCCACGGGATGAATTTCCTTTCTCCCATCCAATCGTCAAGGTTCCTTTTGAAGAGGACCAAAGAGGCACTCTGCTTGACATGTATGGGCAATCTATTCCAGAGTCTGGGGAGTCTCTGGGTCAGGAACCTATCCCTCCAGCATGTTTTGTTTATTGTGATGACAAGGTTTAGATCCCTGGAGCGTGTGGCTCTGAGGGATTAGGATTTCTTTAAGTGTAGCATGTCCAACAGCTCTGGGTTTTACATGGCCTTGTATGTTAAGCAAAGATCGCCTCTGAGTAGACGATATGCGACAGAGTATAGCTGGAGTTTTTTAAGGCGGTCAGCATAGGGCATCTGCTTTGGGCCTGTGATTCTTTTAGTGAGGTATTTCTGTGGCCTTTCCAGTTGTTGCAGATGTCTTGAGAGGTACATACCAAACGGGGCATTGTATTCTATAATGGGTCTAATGAGGGATGAGTACAGTGGGACAATGTCCTCCTTTTTTCTGGATGAAAAGCCCTTAGTGATGAGGTGTGCCACATAGAAGGATTTCCTGACTGTTGTGGCGTTGTGGTTATCGAAGGTGAGACCACTGTCCACCTGTGTCCCTAAGTCTCTTATCAAACTTTCGGTGTTTAGTGTACTGCCACCTATATGGTAATTCATGGATACATGTTTTTTCCCAAAGGGGATAACTATACATTTCTTGCATTGAGCTTGAGCCCATGGCTCTGGCACCAAGCATCTGTTTCTGTAAGGCCCTTTTGTAGAGTATCCACATCATTTGGGAAAAAACATGTATCCATGAATTATATCATATTGTGGAGCATAGCACATACCATAACAATTTGGGTGCATGTAGCTGGTGAATACTGTAAGGCTCCACCGGATGTGCCCAGACACCGGAACCACCCCAGGCATATGGAGACACACACACACACAGTTGGCATGGCTGGGATTAGAACACATACCTAACTACCTGATCACACTACAGCATTATGCAGTTACAGAATGAACTATAGAGATTACTGGAACACAATAGTTCCAGAGGTGTTCTTCTAGGTGGGTGACATCATCAGCATTGGCAAAGATGGTGATAGGGATTGTATGGAGTGTGAACAGTCTAAAAGCATTATTCTGTCCTCAGGCAGACAGAGACACACATACACACACACACACACACGCACACACACACACACACACACACACAGCTGGCATGGCTGGGATTAGAACATAGACCTAAGTACCTTATCACACTACAGCATTACGCAGTTACAGAACATGCTACTGAGATTACTGTGACACAGCGCTTCCAGAGGTGTACTTCTAGGTGGGTGACATCATCAGCTATGGCAACGTCGGCGATAAGGATTGTATGGAGTGTGAGCAGTCAAAAAGCATTATTCTGTCCCCAGGCAGATGGAGACACACACAGCATGGCTGGGATTAGAACACAGACCTAGCTACCTTATTACACAACAGCATTACACAGTTACAGAACGTGCTACTGAGATTACTGGGACAAAGCACTTCCAGAGGTGTACTTCTAGGTGGGTGACATCATCAGCATTGGCAAAGATGGCGATAGGAATTGTATGGAGTGTGATCAGTCTAAAAGCATTATTCTGTTCCCAGGCAGACAAAGATGCACACACACACACACACACACACACACACACACACACAGTTGACATGGTTGGGATTAGAACATAGACCTAACTACCTTATCACACTACAACATTACACAGTTACAGAACAAGCTACTGAGATTACTGGGACACAGCACTTCCAGAGGTGTACTTCTATGTGGGTGACATCATCAGCACTGGCAAAGACGGTGATAAGGATCATATGGAGTGTGAGCAGTCTAAAAGCATTATTCTGTCACCCAGCAGATGGAGACACACACAGTTGGCATGGCTGGGATTACAGCACAGACCTAACATCCTTATCACACTACAGCATTACACAGTTACAGAACACGCTAACGAGATTACTAGGACACAGCACTTCCAAAGGTGTACTTCTAGGTGGGTGACATCATCAGCCCTGGCAAAGACAGTGGTAGGGATTGTATGGAGTGTGAGCAGTCTAAAAGCATTATTCTGTCCCCAGGCAGATGGAGACACACACGCACAGTTGGCATGGCTGGGATTAGAACACAGACCTAACTACCTTATTACACTATAGCATTACACAGTTACAGAACGTGCTACTGAAATTACTGGGACACAGAACTTCCAGAGGTGTACTTCTAGCTGGGTGACATCATCAGCATTGGCAAAGAGGGCGATAGGGATTGTATGGAGTGTGAGCAGTCTAAAAGCATTCTTTTGTCCCCAGGTAGATGGAAACACAAACGCACACAGTTGGCATGGCTGGAATTAGAATACAGACCTACCTTATCACACTACAGCATTACGCAGTTACAGAATGTGCTACTGAGATTACTGAGACACAGCACTTCCAGAGGTGTACTTCTAGGTGGGTGACATCATCAGCATTGGCAAAGACGGCAATAGGGATTGTATGGAGTGTGAGCAGTCTAAAAGCATTATTCTGTCACCCAGAAGACGGACACACACACACACACACACACACACACACACACACACACACACACAGTTGGCATGGCTGGGATTAGAGCACAGACCCAACTACCTTATCACACTACAGCATTACGCAGTTACAGAACGCGCTACCGAGATTACTGGGGCACAGCACTTCCAGAGGTATACTTCTAGGTGGGTGACATCATCAGCATTGGCAAAGATAGCACTAGGGATTGTATGGAGTGTGTGCAGTCTAAAAGCATTAATCTGTCCCCAGGCAGACGGAGACACACACACACACAATGGGCATGGCTGCGATTAGAACACAGACCTCACTCCCTTATTACACTACAGCATTACACAGTTACAGAATGTGCTACTGAAATTGCCGGGACACAGCACTTTCTGAGGTGTACTTCTAGGTGGGTGACATCATCAGCATTGGCAAGGAGGGTGATAGGGATTGTATGGAGTGTGAGCAGTCTAAAAGCATTATTCTGTCCCCTGGTAGATGGAGACACACGCACACAGTTGGCATGGGTGGGAGTAGAACACAGACCTAACGACCTTATCATACTACAGCATTACGCAGTTACAGAATGCTCTACCGAGATTACTGAGACACAGTACTTCCAGAGGTGTACTTCTAGGTGGGTGACATCATCAGCATTGACAAAGACGGCGATAGAGATTGTATGGAGTGTGAGCAGTCTAAAAGCATTATTCTGTCCCCAGGCAGACAGACACACACACACACACACACACACATACACAAACTTGTCATGGCTGGGATTAGAACACCGACCTAACTACCTTATTATACTACAGCATTACGTAGTTACAGAACGCACTGTCAAGATTACTGGGACACAGCACTCCCAGAGGTGTACTTCTAGGTGGGTGACATCATCAGTATTGGCAAAGACGGCGATAGTGATTGTATGGAGTGTGAGCAGTCTAAAAGCATATTTCTATCCCCAGGCAGATAGAGACAAACACACTCCAGTGGTGGGATCAGGACAACTGCCTATCTATGGACCACTATTACAATACTACATAGATACGAGCTGCACCACAGACACTACACCTTTCAAGACTGTCAATATGACCTTGTAGGAATGCGGACATCAACATGGATGCTGGCAGTTACGATGTACATACCTGCGAAGTTGTGTGTTCAATGTAGGAATCCATCCTGAAGTGGGGCATGGCCATCTATTGACTGGACAACTACTATCGCTATACGGGGTTACAATGGCCATGCCCATACACATAGAGGCACACAACCGACACAAGGTGTCACTGGGCATGCTGACACACTTATTGCATTCCAAATGGCCGTGTGCTACTATGTGTCCATCTACACAACATTATACTGGGCATGCTCACAAACTTAGTAGCACAGGGCTGTTTTGTATGCACTCTGATTCTAAACACGGAAGGGCACAGTGGCCATGCTATTACAGTTAGATGTAAACAACACATTGTAATGGACTCCAGTGTCGATAGTTGTCATTGTTAGCAGGAACGCTGCACTACATATATCTGACTTTGGTCTTCTACACAACGTCTGCTGCTGTCCATCACCTTAGATGTACCAATCTAAACCTGGCACACTACTACCACCCGTGGTGATGTCCTGCCAGGAGTGGCTACTTCACCCATATAGTGCCATTCATATATGAATGTCCTGAGACCAGGTTAACACCCTGACACCTAGAGGACAACTGCATTGTATGTGTATGCTAAACAGTGCTAGATGTGTAGCGCTCGTAATCCCAGCTGCCCAGTGTAGATCTAACAATTGGGAATACTGACATCTGTGCAGTGAGGAACACCTGGCTGAAGGCTCAGTTGTGCACAATAGAACTTCCACCATATAACTCGGATACAAACATGTGGGCCATAACACCGGTATGGACCACTCCAGGTGGTGGTGTCCCCATGTACATGAAGGCCACTCACATGTGCTGACCAGTACACCCTCAAAAGGCATCACAGATGTGTCAGGTGCAGATCACAGTGTCAAAACCCGCATTCTAGGATGTAGCCATCAGACATCTCCATGTCCTTGGACCAGCTACATGCATCCATACATGTGGTAGAACATATATTAGTACAACACCATGTGACCCATGACCAGTGGACTGTAGCTAGCTCTACATCAACTGTGCAGACTACCCATGTACTGACACAGTTGCATCATGTGTTATGCAATGCAGTGATACCATTGTTTGTAACCAGGTCGGCTGTACACATAAAAGGGGCCCAGGGTCATATACAGCAGTAACAGATGACTGTTACTGTACACCAGTAAACACCCTCATGTTTGGATATGACATACATGTACCTGCCATGGATATGTACATGCCACACACACACAAACACACAACACATATGTACGTAGCATAGCTGTTGTTGTCCTTCATGCAGACATGTGAATACTTCAATTACACACATGCACATGGAAGGTAGGTCCATGGCTGTTGAATGCTAACAGTACATAAGGTGTGATATTAATGTTGACTGAATTAACATTCCCTCTGTACTGGTTACCCATGACAACTATCATATCATACAACAGTCCATGTGTCATGTATGTCAACACACATGTCCACCAATTGTAATGCCTACAAACATGGCTAAATGACAGGAATGTAGGACCTACACACATGTACATGTAGTGGTGTGCATTCAGCCACCATGCGTGTGCAGTAGCTGATGTTTGCAGGTGACGTGTATCTTGCTACAACATGCAGTTGTAATGCAGCCCCATCATTGCCAACTGTATATGGTGATATACTGACAGTACGGTAAGATGTACATCCGGTATGGACAGATGTGTGGACATAACTAAGTGGTGGGCCATCTTTGCAGATGGATGTTTGCTGAAGACAGCTCACAGGTGTGTCACAAGCCATTCTACAATAACATGTGCAAACACTAACCTATGTTTCTGTTAATTGAAGGGGAACACATACAACCTACACAGCAGTCAGGGTGTCACTGACTGTAAATCACTTAAGACCTGTAACAATTAAGACATCCCGTGTGCATATATCAGCACAATTGCCAAAGGTAGAGTCGGTACACATTGTAATGTGGCCAATACTGCTGCATGTCTGTCATAAGTATCATAAGATAGCAGGTGTTTGATTCACAGTACTGCCATGTGTGTTTGCTTGTGTGTCCATATATGCCACGTATGGTGGGGAATACATCCAAATTGTTACTCACACTCCTGTACACTGTTGTAGAGATCTGTACATACTGCATTGTAGAAAGCAAGCTATAGGCAGTGTTGGGGTGTGTATCACACACATGTGAGCTATCTGTATGTGCATGACATAGGTGCATTCAATTGTGGACTCCACAGTGTGTGTGTGTGTGTGTGTGTGTGTGTGTGTGTGTGTGTGTGTGTGTGTGTGTGTGTGTGTGTGTGTGTGTGCATGTGTGTGTGTGTGTGTGTGTGTATGTATGCATGGCTGTCTGGTCCATGGAGTGAGAATGTATGTTACCATAGTGAACAGATAGGAACCCTAACCCCTCCATGTGATGCAATCTACTACTCTGTTGATGCCATCCATCTTAGGCATTACTGACTACCTGTACTTGTGTATTCTCTGTGTCGCGTCATGTGAGTGCACAGTACTATAATGGTGATTACCACATAGGCAGGGGTCTTCACCTCAACACTATCACATGTGTGTGTTACAGTGTCATTGACCCCGTGAGTGTGGGTGTGTTACTGTGTGTCTGAATACATGTGTGCAAATGCCTGTGTGTGTGTGTGTGTGTGTGTGTGTGTGTGTGTGTGTGTGTGTGTGTGTGTGTAGTTGTGTGTTCTCATCCTGTAATGTGAATGAGTATTACTGCTACACAGTGAGGCCTCAAGCTATCAACTGGCCTCTACCCTTGTCATCAGCTAGACTGCTATGTAAACTCCCCACCCCATGTAACTGTACCTGTGATGTCACCGAATGTGGATGTCATGTCTCTAGTCACTGTAGCTTAGTACACAGCTCCCATGCTCCTGGATCAGTAGATGTGTAGACATCTTTGGAATGTCAGCCTTTCTAACAGCGAGGTTGAAGCTACAAATAGCATACTGGTATTGCCATACATACCTGTGAGTAGTCCACATTTACACATGGGAAACTGCAAACATTGACACTCAATGGCACATGCAATTAGACATGAAGGAGGGAAGCAAGACATCATGACCAACATGCTGTTACTGTTGTTACCAAGACACATACTGTGAACAGAAAACAATGTATTCTAAACCTGTACTACATGGTATGTCTGTTGCGTGTCAACAGTACACAACAATTGTAATCTACACTTATCTCCCTATTCTGTTCACTCTGTGCATCAGACGATATGAGCATGCCCCTGCACCGATGGTGTGGATGACAGGGATGCGGCACAGGCATCATCATATGCACAGGGTGATAATGTTTGCCAGGGGCCAAGGCTGCACCAGTGGATGACATCATGTGTGTGGGTTAGGGCCTGTGATCTAATTGGCCATGTGTAGTTGTTATGCATGTGTGTGTTGCGGTGCCCTACAGATGTTTCTGGTGTATGTGTGCACACAGTTCTGCCATGTGTCTGGCCTACACAGTGGTATTATTGACAGCTCCAGACTGTACAGACCAGGTTTTACAGCTCACAGTGTCTGGCCACGGCCATGTGATCTGTGCCTGCCAAGGGTTGCATGGGCACTACCAGGCAGAGGTGCAGATTGGGAACTGTCCGATGAAACATGTTCACTGGAACCGTGCCCCTGTTGGGACCATCCAGGGCCATGTGCCCTGCTGTGTCCTGGTGTGGTCAGTGCAGCACCAGCTGCACTGCTGCTGCTACTGCCACTATGGGAGCGGGCATGTGAGGTAGCTTGTTCACGCAGACCTGCACCAGGTGATGTAGCTGGCCTACGTCCATGTGCCCTTTGCCTCACTCCTACCAGATGTTTCAGCACAGACAGCTCATGCTCGCAGATTGTCATGCCATGGTCAAGGATTCTAACCATGTTACCCAATCGTCTGTCCAAAACCTCAGCAATCTGCTGTTGAGCATTTGCCAATGCCTGGATGTTGTTGTTTAAAGAACAGATAGCAGCCCTCTGAAGCCTCTGCCCTTCTCTGTTCTGCCATTCAGCACATGCCTGTGCCGCTATTACAGCCTGAAACATGCGTCTGGTGACACCAGCTGCTGCGCTCTGTCCTGCAGGGGCATGTCAGCCAGAGGTCCTTCTATGAGCAGCACTGGTCACATGCCTGTGTGGCCCATCTGCAGTCATTTGCCTGACACCATGGTGTGAATACGCACCTTCCGTAGCCACCACACTTTCCTGTTCCAAGCTACCACACACCGACTGTCCTTCCTCTATGGCCACTGGTGATGGGGTATGTGTTGGCATGAGATCTGTGTGTGGGGATGAGGGGGCTATAGGTGGAATGGCAACCAATCGCACAGATTCAGCCCTTGACAACCCTGCCTGTGCTTCAAGCATATGTTCATCATCACTGCTAGAGTCTGTGGGGACACTAACATCAGATGGACTGCAGGATGGTAACGCACCTACATCACCTGTGAGGGCAAACAAAGACTCTACATTACAATATGGACCACACAGACACACACACAGACACACAAGACACAAACACACACACACACACACACACACACACACACACACACACACACACAGGCACACACAGACACACACCATGAATGTGATTTGACAGAAGGCATGCAGCATGCATGTGATACTAGTGGTAGTTATCATACATCCCTGGATTGAACACAACATCATGCATGTGTCATAGCAGAAGCCATGCATTTCACACAATCATGGTAGTAAGCATGCATCCCTGTGTTACACCATGTGGAGCAGCACAGGTTAGCAGTGCACATGGCTGATGTGTGGCATATGACCTTGACATTAACATGTAGTATGACGTAATCTGCTGGCATGTGCATTGACATGCATACATGTTTAACACAATGGTGTCCTGTCACATATACAATGGGGTAATGGTGTCACATTGCAGTGTTGTATGTCCACCCTACAGATAAAATGCACATTTAGTAGATGTGCATGACCATTGCAGGGTATTATGAGGCGTCTATATTGCTATACAGTGTGAAGTCCAGACACAGTGCCATTGCATGGAATCATGAGGCGTCTCTATTGCTATACAGTGTGAATTACAGACACAGTGCATAGCCATGAATGTGTGCATACATAATACATATATACTGTGGATTGCGACCCACGTCACTGAGGTGTATACACACTAAACCATGATGTTGAATGTGTGACACAGGTCACCGAAGGGCATACGGATGATGCCCCTACACATCTGCAAACATATTTTAGCTGCCTGGCAACCATGTCCACACATGGCAGACTTGTCCCACATGACATTTGTGTACAACACACACACAAGGTGCATGGCTGACAGGGATGTCCAACAGCAGCAAGGGAGATATACTGTATGTGTGGCCTGATGTGGTTGTCTGTGTATGTATGTGGATGCTGTACAGGTGACTACTGTCATACTGTGACACAGTCATGATGTTCAACACATCTTATGTGGTTGACTGATGTTACACCTCCACAAGCTGTGCACAGGCCTGTAGGATGTCCAGTGTTCCACATCTGCAATATAACCATTCAACAAAGGGTATAGTTTGACCATGTGTAGCCAATGTACAACAGGGTGTACACACAAACACATCACATGTACTGTGTGTTGCTATATGTCTCTGGCCATCCTCCATGGCCATGTGTGAACATGTGTTGGCCAAATGGTTGTGATGGCTGTCCATCTCACATGTCTGTGTTGTCCCATATGACATACACCCATAGATGTCATATACTCCACTGTCCACAGGGTTATGCAGACAAAGGGTTGTATGTTTGGTATGTGGGGTATGTTTTATGGGATAGTGAGACAATGTTGCAGCCGGCCCACTACATGTCATGGACATGTCAGATGGCACATCACAATGTGTGCACTCATAGCAGGGGCATAATCCACAATGGTGAATCCTGTGGGCTGCCCATACTCCAGCTCACTGTGTAGTACTGTTTGTGTACCCCACATGTGCAGTTCTGATGTCTAGTGCATGTTCCTACATTGAACAACATCTCCACCGCTGTATGCACAGCTGTCAACACATCTAGCAATGACAGTTTCTGAGGTTTCATGTTGGTGTCTCAGTTTGCAAGTATTGCACATGGGTAGCCATTGTGATGGATTGCAGATGCGACCTGTATATTGTGACTGGACCATACATTATGTGTACATGTGTTAACTGGTCACATGGCAAATAGATCTGTGCATTAACATGCCTGATACTTATAACTGTCTCACCTGCAATGACCCTCTGTCTTAGCAGAATGCCAGAGGTACCTATATTGGGGTGACACAGCAGTATGATCATTATCTACGCCTATATGACAGCTACAGGGTGCAATGTGCATGTTAACACATTCGCCAGTAAAATAGAATATACTATGGAGTATGTACATGTGCATACACAGAGTAGCATATTATAGTATGCGGCATGTGTGTATACATGCCTTGCATATGATGTTACATTACATATTGTACAGTGACACATGCAACTATATGGGATATAATGGTTATATGTGCAGTAGTGACTTACCAGGCAACTCCAGGCTCGGTGGTTGAGAGACACCCACCTCCACAATATCAGCTAAGACTTGTGTATGCTGTTCTGCCAGTGTCCCCAGGTTGGCCAGTAGCTCCTCGGTACATGTGAGTGGGGGCTGGGTTGGTGGCCCACCACCTGTTGCAGCTTGTTCCCTGGCAATTGCATTTGCACGCTGTTTCACATGTCTGATCAGGTCCGTACACCTGCTGGTATGTGCGGTTATGGCCACCCACATCATTAACCCTCCTGTGAAGTTCCTGCCACAGGTCATCCCGCTGCTGTGCATCCTGTGGCACATGGCTAAACAGGACATCATAGTTGTCTTGGAGGTAAGGTATAAGGGCCTCATCCTCCAAGTGTGTATAGGCTGGGAGCCTTGCTCGTGGCATACCTGGAAGACATAATGATGGAGACAGGTCACAGTATCTCAGAGATGCACAGAGATACAGCTGCACATACATGTGTATCACATTTATTACATATAAATAGTTGTCTTTGCAAATCTTCATGACACTGACACCACTGATATGTTTGTGTCACACACATGTGACACCAAATGGGGATTGGATATTATCACCATATATGTGTGTCACCTGATTACATTGTTCATACTCCATGTGGATGCTGCCTTGATGTGGGCATGTCTGTTTTCCTGTACTGGTGTTCTTACCTATCAGCACATGCCTGGATGTGTCCACATTAATGCTGTTGACCTTGATGCTTTGTATATGTCACAAATAAACACATACACTGCCTTAACGGATATGACCTGTGATACTGCAGACATGCACATGGAAGATTTTACATGCATGTGTTTTGCCATATACATCTACACGGCACTGTAGAGCAGTTCAACATCCTGCCACGTATCACCTGTGTTGCACATGTGATACACATGGGACACTGGCTAGCCTGATGGTATTTGCAGGGATGGTTATCAACTATAGCAGGTACGGCCAAGGTCATCTAGTAGTCTGTATGCCCTGTGCCATGTATGAGCCTAGGATGTAAGGTTACCTAGCTGTAGCCGACAGCCATGTTTCCGGCACCAGGTGAAGCAGTGCCACATAACTGATCCACATGGTTAATGATACATCTACCATGCGGTTATCACACCATGTCTGACAGAGGTGAAATGTGCAGCTTTGCTGGACAGGGTTGCATAGTATGGCAGGAGTATGTAACATGTATGGCACAAGGATCTGTCCAGCATGTGGCGATCCTTGTACTAGGAAAGTGGATGTCCATGACGTATGTATTTGAGATCAGGATATGTACGTGTAGCATATCCAACATCACAGTGTTGAACATGTCTTTATGCAGGGTAGGCATCATGCTACATAGTGGAGATGAGGATTGTGAAAGCTGGTGTTGTCCATCCAAACATGGCCAGTACCCCTTAAAGGTGATATGTGATCCGAAATTGGTCACTTGAGTGATGAGTATGGCTGAACAATGATCTCTGTGTTCATGGATGGAACCCTGTCATGACTAGGGTTGCCTCTTATGACTACCTAATAGGCTTGCTGACATCACTAGCTCAGGGAGGTAAATTGCACCGCAGCATCCCTTACACACAGTGTCCATTATGTTGACTGCTGCCTAGGTAGTAGTTCATGGGTACAGGGTTTTTAACCTAGCGGTGACAATGCAATATACAGCTGTCAGATTGTGCACATATGTCTCACACCTCACCCACAAAGCCCCTTCTGTATGTTGTCCATAACACTGAGTCAGCTATTGCTCCTAGGTCATAGCCATTCACATACTTACATAGGCAGATGCCTCCCATTTGTCTGTGTGGTATGGGCTACAATGAAGGGGAGTACAACAAATTAACCCTGTTTTACTGTAGCTGGCAATGGTGTGATATGCACATATTACTCAGACACCTTCTGTAGTGTTGGTTCTGTCAACAGTCCACTGGCAGAACACTCCTGTGACATGCAAATGTACATCTAGTATACTGAGTGTAGGTGGAACACAGTATGGGTGATGATGTCCTATGACCTGTCACAGGTATGGTATGCAAAGTGAAATCATCCGTACTGTCATCTACATCTGTACTGCTAACAACATATATGTTGATTAAGGTTCATGGACTTTCAGACCAGACTCAGCAGTGTAGTAGTGCAGTGCCTCCCATTATGAGTGGTGTCTCCACTTTGTGGGTTGTGATAACTGTTAGTGTGCACCATTCAGTGTTTTCACAGACTGACATGAAGCTATGTTTTACATGATTTGTATGTGTAGAGCAAACTGTTTTGCCATGTGTGTATGATACAACCAGGGATGTGGACAGGTCCCATGCAGCCTGAGTGCACCTTGTACCATCATAGTTATGGTTACAAGGGCTCTGTAGTGTACATGGTTATGTGATTGTGTACCTGTTGGGGGGGCAGTGTGTTTATGTTATCCAACACCCTATCTGTATTGCTTATTCATGCTCAGCACATGTTCAGAACATGTAAGCACTACATGAGCTACTAACTGCTATAGCACTCAATCCTCCTCATTACCTACAGGTAAACACTGTTTGTACTTACATTTCTCGCTTGCTTTGAGTAAAACAGCTCTTGTACACACTTTCCTCACTTATCTAGTGGGAAATAGTTAAATATTCAGGCATGTCCAAGTGTCAATTCCCAGTGTTCTTGCCTGTCTATATGATGAATATGGGCATCATGAGGCAATATAGAAATTGTCTCGTGTACACAGTCAATACTCCCCTCCTAACATACAACACTACAACCTGTGGGAGATGCACATATCTAGCCATACTGGATGTAAAGCTCTGTCCAACCCAGACTGAACCTGACAATCATGTGGGGATGTTAAACGTTTGCACCACACCACACTCATCACATAGTCTCACTAGATCTTTACCACCACAGGCCACACATAGTAAGACTACAACATTTGTGGAGCCTCTCAATATTACTCTGTCTAGGCAACAGAGAACTCCAAAGCAGAAACACAGGCAGCCCCCATCCCCCAACACAACACCAATTACTTATAGCCCACAGACTCAGTGTGCCCATCAACCACAGCCAATAGGGCAAAATAACGTACCCAACACACTAGTCATAGGTGACTCTATAGGCGGTCACACTGATGTCCCACTCACCAGGCTACACAAGGAGATAGTTACTGTCAGCTGCCTGTTGGGTAACAGGATCCGCAACATAACCTTTGCATTCAGGTCACTCCTCAACAGGTACAATATGACTGTGTCATTCTCCATGTTAGTGTGAATGCCCTGAGAAGTACCTTCCTGGACTACATGTAAAGAGACATGGAATAGCTCTCCAATCTTGTAGCCCAGGCAGGTATCGCCCTAACCTTGCGTAGCATTCTGCCATCGTCCAGACTGATAACGCAGTACAAGGACAAAATGATTTACTTCAACAATTAAAACAACGAACAAAAGGGAAGCTGTAACAATCCAAACCAAACAAAATAAAATACAGCTTCAGGAAGAATGCCAATAAATATCCAAGTTCTGAAATAGACAGGTGCTGGTTTAAAACCTTCTTTATTTCCACAAAACCAAGGTTAACGCCAAAATATTCCACTTAAAACATACGTTTTTGTTGCTGAAATGCAACTTCTTCAGACCAAGAAAACATCTGAATGAATGATTATATATACCAATTTAAATACAACATGTGATTCCTATTAACTGGTTAAAGGTATACATCCTAAAATGGCATATACTTTGGTTTATAAATGCCTTCAACAAAATAATAAAATGTCTAAACAATTTTACCAACATATAATATTTTAACACATAAATCATAAATGTCTATTAAAATACTAACATACAAATATCTCCTATTTGAACCCTGTTGTTAAAAAATATAAAACCATAATACTCTGTTATAAAAGTAAAATCTACATTCTACTAGCCTTGAGTTTTAGTATAGGTTTGATAGAAATGTAATCCGTCAAAACCAGGCTTCTTGTTTGATTCAAGGAAATCTGCCAATGGGGTCCCCCTTTCTTCTTCTTTGGCCTGCCAAGGTCCTCCCTCTAGGGTCCGGTTTGATCTTTTCTAATACAACAAATCTGTATTTGGCTGCTGTGCATGTCAGTGTATGTTTTGTACAATGCATTGTTTGTATTAGCTTTTTTACATCATACATGTGTTCGTATATCCCACGTTTAAGAGTACGCTCTGTTTGCCCACATAATAAGCTGGGCACTGTAAACAGATTGCAAGATAAACTACTCTGTGCTGTGTGTTTTTATATAATACTTTGCTTTTTACTACTCTATCCAAAGCTGTGATAGTAACTGCTTGCTTCCTCCTGATATATATGACACACTGTGGGCAAGTACCACAATTTATAGGTACCTTTTCATTATAGGTGTTGTTTTATTTTCCATGGGTACTTGTTCTAATAAACTTTTAATGTTTTTTGCCCCTACTGAACACCATCTTAAATTCTTTTCCTTGCAAATTAGGTAGATCAGTAATGGCCATAAAAGGCGCCCCATTCTTGCATAATAATATTCCTGATGTCAATGGAGAGTTTGAAATATTATTGAGTAATAAATGTATGTGGAAATCCACATTGTTTCTTTTCTGCTTCTCGATGTAGTGATACCCCTGTCTCCCTATTGGATATCTATCCTCCTTTCTGCCCTTAATCACCTGTTCCTGAATTGGGTTGATGAACATTACAGGATATCCTCTGTTCATAAACATGGATTTTAAATTGTGACATTCACTTAGGATTCCCTCATCTTCTGAGGGTCGTGAAATCATCTTACGCGCTGTCCTCTTAACATACCCCTTTTCTGATGAAATGGGTGAGAGCTGTTAAAATGAATGTAACTGTTTGAATAGGTAGGCTTTCTATATACATTGGATTTATTTAAAACCCTTGTGCTCTTTTTCTTAAAGATATCAATCTCTACACAGATGCACATGGAGTATAACTGATGGGTAAATTAAAGGAAATCCGCTGTGTTTAAATTTCCATATTTCACTGATTCGGATGTCATTAAAACCCCGAAAAAAAATATATCATCCAAAACGCGTAGTAGGCTGCCAGTGCTTGCTTGCTGTTATTATTCAGGACAAATTTGCTTTCCCCCAAAAGAGGATGATGGATGGGGCGTAGGTAGGGGCAATTGGCCCCCATAGCGACACCAGAAATCTGCTTATAAAATTCTCCCCAAAATGAATGAAGTTGTGGTGTAAAACTAATTTCAAGCTCATCATAATAAAAAAAAAAACCCCTTTAACTTTTTTAGGACTGACTGAAATAGCCTCATCCAACCATTGTAGGCCTGTTTCATGAGGAATAACTGAGAACAGGTCTACCACATCTATGGTAAGGAATTTAAGGTTGGGTTGGTCCAGGTCTGGTGTAATCTGTTTCAAGAATTCCAGGGAATCTTTGAGAAAATGTGATGACTTGGGCCATATTTCCTTAAATTTATAATCTAGAAATTTGGAAATGGTAGAAATCTTGGGGACCTTGAGCCACCACTATAGGTCAAGTGGGGGGTTTTCTAAGTCTTTGTGGACCTTAGGTATTCCGAAGATAGAAGGAATTTTGGGTTCCTGATTGTATAGGAAATTGTAGATGTTTAAATCAATCATTCCTAAGTCCCTTAGTTTTTGTATAGCCAAATCTATTTTTTTGTAGGCTATATTGATTTCATTTATTGATACTATTGTGTATCTGTCAGTGTTGTTAAGTAAATTCAACATCTTACCTTCATATAAAGTCTGGTCCATAATAATAATCCCCCCTCCTTTATCTGGTTCCATATTGATACCCAATATTCCTAATCTCAAAAAGTTTCCAAGCTCTCTCTGGAAAAAAAGTTAAGTTTGTTACCTTTTTTTCTTTGGTTGTTTCTGGATCTTTTGTTCTATTCTCATCTCCAAGTTTCTGAGTTGTGTGGTGGTAGTGGGGGATTAAAATGTACTGGTTTATGTGGTATCCTTTATCTGGTTCCATGATTCTTTGGGGTCTATCTTCAAAGCTCCAAAAGCCTCTGGAAAAGTTAAAGTTTGTTACCCTGTTTTTTTGGTACCCCTTGTTTCCTCCTCTTTTTTTGTCTTCTCATCTCCAATCTTCAAGTTTGTGGTGTGGGTGGGGATTAAATGTACTGGTTTTATGTGGTATCCCCTTCTGACCATAATCTGTTTGGCCCATCAAGTTCTCTAAATTTAATTTCCTGATAAAGAGCTTCAAGTCTATGATCACTTTGGTAATGTCACTATGCTTACTAGGGACATATTTAAGTCCCTTAGTAAATAATTGAAAGAAGGTGTCTGTGACTTCCAGATGACTATAGTTATATATAGTGAAGCCCTCCAAAGTACTATGTGAAGAGGGAAATAAGGACTCAGTTGTTGGCCTGTCTTGCCACTCATAGGAATTTCCACCTTCTGGTATGATATCCCTCAATTCCTGTTCATGTAATTCCTCGTATTCCCCCTGGGTGGGGGGCTTGGGTGCAAAAAAGACTGAGATGCACTTCTCTGATTCTGAATCCTAATTTTCGGACCTAGGCAATGGATCCCCCATACCCCATTAGGCCTGTCGGAACCTTGTTCTTTCTTCTCTTTGAAGCCCTGAAAAAACAGGACCGTCTGGAATGTTTAAAATTCGCTATGGGAATAAGGTGGCAAGGGGATATTGTTTACCTTCACTGTATTCCCTAATGTCCCTTCTGTAATTTTTGCACTTTTCTTTGTATTATAACACCACATTTGTTATCAATATGCTGCCTGATTTTATAATATAGATTTTTATTTTCCTGTACCTGAAACAGTAAATCATTGACAACTGCTTGATTATATTTAAAAATATCTTCAAGCATATTTATATTTTTTTTTCATTATTTTTTCATGGTGTGGTTGGCTAGCTAAACAACAATTGTCATTTGTAAAAGCTAGTAGTTCATGATGACTCAACTCACTGATAACATGGTTTGGTTAGGATGTGTTTGTCCTAAGTCCCTCCTTACTTTTAGCTTATCTAGACACATTCTTAAGTATTTGCTGTCTAAATGAAGCTTACGGTACCTGAGGAGACTGATTTCAAGTTCCGTCATGGAGTCTCGAAAGTTAAGTGTCCTAGGATCTGCTTGTTTCGGACTAGACGTAATAGTCAAAGATGGTATGTCCCTGTACCATTCTTGAAGAAACCGACCGACTGGCGTTTTCTAACGCTTCAGCCGAATTCTCGGAACCTGTAGCTGTACCAAATTGAAGCAAACCAGGTGTTCTGTTGTAGTCCTTTAACCAGTTAATAGGAATCACATGTTGTATTTAAATTGGTATATATAATCATTCATTCAGATGTTTTCTTGGTCTGAAGAAAGAGAAGTTGCATCACAGCAAACGTATGTTTTAAGTGGAATATTTTGGCGTTAACCTTGGTTTTGTGGAAATAAAGAAGGTTTTAAACCAGCACCTGTCTATTTCAGAACTTGGATATTTATTGGCATTCTTCCTGAAGCTGTATTTTATTTTGTTTACTTCAACAATTGGCTATGGTTCTGGTGTCATTCCAAGGGTATCCAGTATCTGTCTGCTTTGAATGACATGGTCGACAGAACACAATGCATTGGCACAGATGGCCTGCACCTGTCAGCCCTGGGCTTCCATATAATGGCTAAGGCTCGTACTGCTCCTATAGTACCTGTTTTAGACACGGTTCAAATAACATATTCACCACCATAACAGGAACAGGCAAACAAAACCTGAGGGTAATGCTACTCAGTGCTTGATGTCTTCATCTCAAACGCACTCACCCGAGGCACTCCTTGTAATGGACCACTTTGATATCTGTGCAGTGACTGGGACCTGCTTCTAGGCTCCTGAGAGCACCCCTGCACTACCAGGCTATTACTCATACCACACCTTTCAATCATGTAACCAGGACCAGAACACCCACGGTGGAGATGTGTCCATATTTCCTAAGGATATCCACACCTCCAGGCTAGTTGCTTAGCACAATACATCAGAGGTTATCCAAGTGCAACTAACTCTGGCCATAACTGCTATACAAATTGTAGCTTGCTACAGATGCCCCACCATACCCCAAGGATAACGGTCCTCACTTCTTGCTGTACTGGAAAGTAGGGTTCAAACAGACACACTACTGATGTGCGACTGACACTACCCCACCATTAACTGGGATACCTACTCATGTACTGACACATTAGGCCAAAGCTTTCTGGGATTCATAACCTCCAATCGCCTGGATCAATCTATCCACACCACCGCCAGGGCCAACAATATCTTGTGTGTTCCACACCTGGGGTAATCTCCTCGTTGGTCAGATCCGAACGTATGCTAATCACCCTTGTTATCCACATCCCAGCACCACACCCTTTATGGAAAACACAGTTCAATATTTCTACAAAGCCAACTTCAGGCTTCTTATGACAGCAGTAGTAAACATCATGACACCCGTGCAGATGGACAATACAGTTACAACTGCTGAATCATACACAACTGCACTTAATTAGCACTTACATGACTGCATGGATCATGCTATCCCAGACAGAACCATGACTGTACCCACCAGAAAATGGAGGCCACTCTGATGGTCCATTGCCATGGACATAATGTACAACAGTAGGAGGAGACTGTTGCAAAGTAGAGTACAGTCCCATGAGTGGAGAAGCTCCCTGGTCAACCTCAGTAAGAATCAGAGATCCCTTATCACATCTACCAAAACTAGCTACGTAAACATAACTGTGACTAATTCCAAGGACTACCACAAAGCGTTCTAGAGGTATGTCACTACTCTCGATGGCGATACCCACATCTGCTCTAACATACAGCAGTAAGGCATGAACATTACAGAACCGACTGATATTGGCAACATCCTGGCAGATAGGTTCAGTGCTAACTTTACACCTCTCTCACACCCTAAAGGACCCATATCTATACAGGAATGATGCAGTGTCCCTGCAATCACAACTACGCAGTTCAAAGCTGCACTCTCCAAAGCCAGGAACAAAGCATCCATGTGACCGTACAACATACCAGGCTGCGATTTCCATGAACTTCAGAACAGAATGGCTCCCCACTTGGGCACCATATTCACTAATAGCCTTGCATCAGGCATTGTGGCTCCTGAATGGCACACAGCAACAGTTATCACACTCCACAAGGGTGGCACCACAATGGGCCAGGGGAACTATTGCCCTATATGCCTGACTAGACTGTTCTGCAAGGCTATGGAACATATCATCATGGATCTCATTCACAGAGACATTGGTGGCCTCCAATCCTTTGATCCCACCCAGTTTGGATTTGTTAGGGCCAGACCATGCCTCGTAAACCTGGTGGAGTCCTTTGAGACTCTTACCAAGGCAGTAGATGAGGGTAAGGAGGTCCACACAGCCTACCTTGACCTCTCAAAGGCTTTCAACATCGTTCTCCATTCTGGTATTGTCAACATACACATCCACCTGCACATTAACCCCTATGTCATGAGATGTCATGCAAAGTGGTACACAGACAGAACCCACACAGTGAGGGTAGCATACCCTAGGTCCTACTGTAAATCAGTTACAATTGGCGACACCACAGGGCTCGGTCATAGGGCCCCTCATGTACGGTATATGCTTCTCTGAGGTACAGGCTAGCACAGGAGGACTTACCCTGAAAAGGTTTGCAGACAACTGCAAACTAGGGCCATGATTGATTCCCCAGCTGGTACAGACACCCTCCATAAGGGTGTCACTGGGACGGATACCTGGTGTCAATAACTTGACCTCAAGCTGCATGTCACAAGGTGCATAGACATCCCCTTTGGATTACACCAATCACCCGTGGAGTATCACATAGGTGGTAGTCCCCTACATACATAAGACATAACAAAGGATCTTAGAACCCAAGTAGATAGCATTCACTGCTTTGATAACCATGTTGCCAAGGTGGTGTGGATATCCTTCTACGTGGCCCCCCTAATCTCTACTGGGTTTGTAGCCAGAACAAAGGCAGCCATTGTGCCTCTCTACTCATGACTTATGAAACACATTAAAGGGTACAACATCCCATTTGGGATGTACCTTATGAGACAACAGCAACGGCTTGAAATACCACAACATTACCGCACCAAGAGGAATTCTGACCTCCGAAGGATGACGTATGCAGCCCAACGACAGAAATCCCAACTGTACTTGTTTGCTCACCGCATACTCAGAGGTGATCTCTGCTGAACATACAAGGCCCATGTCCAAAACATTATTGATGGATATGCTCCACATAAGCAAAAGCCCCTGAGAGCCACATGCTCTGGGATATGTACCTAAATGCAACGATGACTAGGATGTGCTGGAGGGATACATTCCTGACCCAGACACTCACCATGCTTTGGAATATGATTCCTATGTACATCAGGCAGGGACCCTCACTAACACTCTTCAAGAGATACATTGATGGGTGGATGGGAGACAGACATGTACACCAGAGATCACTGCAGTGGCTCTGCTGTACAGAGGTGCAGGAAACTAAAGGCTCTGCTGTTCACAAGTGCAGGAAACTAACCTAGGGAGGTGCCGCAAGTCAAAACACTGTAGCTAGGCTTACAAATGGCCTTGGCCAGACAGCACAGTACCTAACTATGAACCTGTGAAGCTATTACATGTCCTTTGTGCATGGATAATTGACTAGCTCTTCCATTACAATTAGTTATCATGCTGATACACTGTCTGGTGACTACAAGTCATATGTATCCTGTTATTGTGTGCTGTGCATGCCAATAGACATACCTGATGTTTGCATAACATAACAGTAATGCTATGTAAAATGTTAGACATATCTACCTACAATACTGTACATTTCACATTTTTGCCACAATATCCCACAATGCAAATCATAATTGCACAGCAGGACCACCTTAGACGTGTTATTATCAGTTATACTCCCATACATATGCCTACTGTTACAGTAGCATCCCTTGTGGTGTATGAGGTGTTTTCCTTGTGGCCTACAGCAGTACACACAATTTCTACGAGCATTACTATGCTCAACAATACATCACTACATAATACCTTTTCCCACTATATGCATTGCATACACTTTAATTATTACAGAACTGGTACTACATACACTGACATACTGAGTGTTCTACATACCGTATTAGTATCCCGAGTTGACGGTAATGTAAATCCTATTCATTTTGTGTTGTAACGTTTTTTCTGATATGTACATATGGTTTGAATGTATGACAAGCCATCCTTTTATGCTGAGATATCAGTAACATGTGGTATTCTGCCACCAACTTGTGTTCCGGAGTGTAATCATGCACATCAGCTATGCAGCTACTCCATTAGCCAATGACATGGCAACAGTGGGGTATAAATGAATACTCCACTTGGGCATTGTCCCTTTGCCCTACCTTCGAGAAATATGGCCTTGATGTGTTGTTTGTGATGAATTGCAACAGCTATATGGAGACACACAGAGATATATTAACTTCATGGCCCCCGTGGATTGTGTGTAACGGCTAGAGGATGTAGTTCTACATGAGAGTCTAGCTGTTATATCAGCCGTCTGATACGGGATTATTGCAACCAAACCCTGTAACATCGGCATCTGTTCCATTGTACAACAGCAACAATTTCACACAGGGCCATTATAGTGTGTCTCTGACAAGGTATGTTAAGGCTTCTGCAGATGTCATAGAGTGAGCGGATGTTTGTGATGTTATTACAGTCTGTATTGCAATTGTTTCGGGTGTGGGGAAGATGTAGGTGGGTGTACATAGCAGATGCAGGTGTGTAGGAACTGCATTTATACATATTCAATATGTGTGTGAGGGCTCCTTCCCTATTTGAAGACCTATCCTTTAGTAGACTAATACTATGGTAATTGCAGGCTGATTCATTAAGCCATTGTTTATTGGTTCCTGTATAGCATGCAGGTCATATTGGTCATTCAATCCCTTCGGAAATACATTGGTATGTAAAGAAATGTTGCTACATGAAAGCTGTCTCATGTATTTCTGTCACAGATATTTGCACTCACTGGAGTTGTGTTGGTGACTGAACCTCTTTGGCTTGGGTTGCCACCTTTTCAAATAGCCATAGTGGGACATTTGCAGGACACATATCGGATTTTAGAGGCTGACACATACCCACGGTCAGTACAAAGTATAGAACTTTACATATATGCCTATATAAAAGCTTATATTCTTCTAGCGGTTTACTTGCTTATCTTGTTTCTTGTTACATGTAGGTATTTTAGATACAGATGACTATTTTATGCAACAATTACATTAAATATGGAACATGCCAAATGTCTTGAGATTGTAGGACATTAGTATTTGTACTCATTTTGGTCTGGACACTACCGCACATTGAGGGACTGCCCCTTGCAAGGTGGGACAGGTGGAAACCCTATCTTTGGCTCATGTCCATTGCACATATTTGTAATAGTGTATAGACATATATATACTCTCCATATCCCTTGTTCATAACGTTCAGTCGTGGTGGAATGTGTAATTGCTATGGTCCATGTTATGCACATATTTGAAGACTTCAACCGCTGTATATGGCATACCCACAGATTCAGGAATGCACACACTT
The DNA here is from genome assembly GCF_019279795.1 of Protopterus annectens. NCBI lineage: Eukaryota > Metazoa > Chordata > Ceratodontiformes > Protopteridae > Protopterus > Protopterus annectens. Next base: position 430,431,057 of record NC_056733.1, on the reverse strand, counting down.
CCAGCGACCACATTACCATTCCCAGACTCCCAAACCCCACAATACCGAACACTCAAACTCACGACAGTCAAACTCCGGGAACTAACACAAACACAGAAAACACACACACACAGAGACACACTGCTACCCATCACAGCCAAACAAACCATCCTACACTATGTATGGCCAGGTGGCCATGCCCCCCCTACACCCCCACACCACACCTACTTTAATAATCTACCTCCGAGATAGCACAAACAGACACACAAAGCAAACCCACAAACACACATTACAGTACATCACATTCAGAACACACATTTATGCACACTACAGCAATCAGAAACACACTTACACACAGTACCTACCTGAACCGCAGCACTAGAAGCACTAACTAAATGTCCCTTAACATTGTGATAATAGTACTCGCGGTTCTGGTATTCGGGTACTGTGGTCTTTCGGTCTTTAAGCCTCGTGATTACACGTGTCGGTATGTAAAGCATTCGGTATTTGGTAGTATCCTATTTATATATACCTCCATGGTTGTGTAGATGTTGTTAACCTATCTATATATTTGCATATATATGTATATCCATATATATCGACATATATCTCTCTATCACTCTTTCTCTCTCTATATTATATTATATTATATATATATCTATATATCTATAGATATATATATATATATATATATATATATATATATATATATATATGTATATAGAGAGAGAGAGAGAATACACCTTTCACTGGGTATATGGCGGTGTATACTATTTCCCGAACTCCGCCCTTTTGTGTTTTAACCTGTCACAATACACACCTGCCATTGGTACATCTCAGGTAGCTTAATGGTAGGTTATTGCAAAGATTGTGTACATGGTTGTGTGGTCTAATCCTGGCAGTGGTTGTTTTACCTCTCAGAGGAGGCACTATTAGTACAAGGGTAAATAACACACATTTCAGCGGTTCTGGGCAGCTTTGCCCATGATCTGCACGATATTCAGCAACGGTTACACCTGTGTTGCGCATATCCATGTAGTCATGTTTAAACGCCGCTTACTGGCACAAAAACCTGCTAACATGTGCTTAAACCTGCTCTAATGACCTGCATTCAACATCCATTATTCGGGACATCTGAATTACGTAACAGCCCTTGCAGGTCGTGGAACTGGTACCATGAATGACACAGTCAGAGGCATCTGGGATATGTACAAGTGTCATGGTGTTTAGTATGTAGAGTGTACTTTGGCTGTTCCTCCATACTGCAAACAAATGTGTAACTCAGTTGGTGTACATATGGATGGTACCTGTTAATGGTGAGGCTTAATGGATATGCTCCAGCTATGGGAATCCATGTCACAGTGAGCCACACACTGTAATGAGCTACATCTTGCCACAACCATAACTGGTGAATGCTGGGGTAACAGATACCTGTCATGGGTACACCCCATGCTTTGGAACTAAATCCCCGATTACATTATATGGAGCCCCTCATTAACTTGCCAGGGAATCCTTGCAGAGTGGGTGGTAAACAGTGGTTACACCCCAGGGATCCTGCAATTGGCACTGCTCCACAGAGTGACAGTCAGTTAATCAATGGGGTGGCGACAGCAGACACATTTTGCCTAGGCTTATGAATGGCCTCTGACAGTTAGGCATGTACCTACTGATGTACCTAGGAACCTATACATACAGTATCAACATATGCTGTTAGCTTAATTTACTGTTCAGGTATTGACTTACCTTGTGCCAACAGCACTTGTGTGTGCAATAGCTGAGGGCTGCCTATGTAGGATGCACACAGTAGACCACCTATACATGACAATTTACAGGTGGTCGTGTGTGTGTGCCATCCATGTTTACTGTGTGTGCAGGTGGAGAAGTGTGTCAGTCTGTAGGGGCCTACACTGTCAGTGTATGTGCTATACGTTCCCTTTTTGCCAAGGCATGGGCATACTGGGCACTCCTCTGTCTTCCTACTGGAGCTGGCACAGGGTGCTCATGGTCTGAATCCCTCTGTGCCAGTGGTGCCCTTGGCAATTGCGGTGGGCTGTGAGGGCCTTCACCATTAAGTCCCTGCTGCAGCTGTTTCTGCAGGATCATATTATGTAGCATGGCACATAATATGAAAATGTGGGCACACGTGCCTGGAGAGTACTGCAAGGCTCCACCATATATGTCCAAGCAATGGAACCGTGATTTCAGCATCCAAAACACATGCTCTATGATTATTCTGGTTTGTGCGTGTGCCTCATTATGGCGTTCTTGCATGGGTGTGTGTGCATTTCTGATGGGAGTCTTCATCCACGGCTCCAGTGCATAGCCAGCATCTCCCACAAGGTGGCCATATGGGATTTCCCCCCTGACAAATACCTGGTACAGCTGTGAGGCATGCCAGATGTGGGAGTTGTGATAGCTTCCAGGGCTGCCAGCACACACATCCATGATAATGCCCTGGGCATTGCAAACGATCTGGCAGTTGATGGAGTGGTATCCCTTGTGGTTTATCTAGTGCCTACCATGCTCACCGGGTGGTGACTTGATGTGTATGTGCATGCAGTCGATTGCACCCAGTACCTCCGGGTAGACTGCCACACGGTGGAAGAGGCGAATATTGCTGGCCAACTCCTCCTGAGTTCGGGGGAAGTATATATGCTCATTGGCATGTGGTAACATGGCATCCAGGAACTGGTGGAGTACCCTGGATGCTGATGCCTGTGAGATCTCCATGATATCTCCAGTTGGCCTTTGAAAGGCACCTGTGGCTAGTATTCTCAAGCTTACACATACCTTCGTGTCCACTGGGATGGGTTCCCCTCTGTTGTTTCTGGCTCTGAGGCATGGCTGGCACAGCTGAATAATTTGCTGTATGATGTCCCTGTCCACTCTGTAAGGCTTTGCTATCTCCAGATCATCTAGCTCCTGGTAGGTTACCCTTAGTCTGAACACTCTTCTTCTCCTCCGGTGCCTGAGGTGGTTGTCGGCATCATCCTCCACACCACCTTCAGTCTCCAACACATGCTGATGAATCAAAGCTATGGCAGCTCCCAACATGTACATTTTAAAAGTTCCCCATCTGTTTACACTGATGGTGCAGTGTTTGGGAATACACAAGTGTGAGTGAGGTGCCTTCACACTTTATACTAGTGTGCTTTGGAAGCTGATGATGTTATAGGGTGTGTATGTACAATCCGAGCTGCAGCATATCTTACTTATGAGTTTTACCACAGGTACTGCTATTGTGGGGCCTTAGCTGTTGAATTACACTTGGCTGCCGTGGATCACTTCTTGCCCTTGCCTTCATTTTTCAAAGTGATTCCCCTCCCATTGTCAGGTATGCATCCAGCAGCATGCTTTCTTGTTTTGTACTTTCCCAACCCAGGATTGTGTTGTGAAATGTGTTCTATAGCCAATCTACTGCAGGTTTGCTTTGTTCTGCTGTGACAGTTCTCTTTTCTTTGCAATCCGGCACCTCCCCTTTCCTGTTCTGCAGGTTGATGCTAGCAGCCTTGTTAGCTACCGTCAATGGCCCACTGTGAGTTATAGGTGTTAATTACTCAGTTGTACTCCAATTACCCTGCTGTGGCATTTCCTTATTGTCTTCCCCTAACCTTCCTGTTTCAGCTGTGGTGCGCACCGCGCACAGCTGTTTACCGGGTTTCGAGCATGTTGTCATCCGCGTACACATGCGCTTTCAGTCACCTTGTGTGCTGTCAGCTAAGCAAAGCTATGGCTACATCCACACCCCTATCCTGCGGCTTTGCTTAGCAATGGGCAAACTAGATTAGCAATGCTCCAATGTGCTTACAGCTACAGTGGCACACCCCTCTCCTGATGTCATGTATACCTCCAGGCCACTCCTCGGTGTTATACTGCTACACCGTGTGGTACAGTCTTATGGCTGCAAGGCATTTGCAATTCAGTATTACTTGCCTCATTTGCATGGCATTGACTACTAATTCATAGTTACTGCGCCGAACACTGTCACAGACCCTTAGCAACCCTTGCACCTTGGTTGTGGTGTAGCATGCATACCATTGACTATTATGGCAAAATCATGATTTGTGTTACATTGCAGTTTTATGACATCGATATATATTTCCCTTGTGTTCATGTTTGCACACACATGCACTGCGATTGTACTTTGCGTTAGTGTGGCCATGATGTTAAATGTTATTTTTTATGTGTTGTGCATTTTTTTATGCCATTCGCTGTATATTTAGCCATTGGCATATGTTAACTTTATAATACGTACATTTGGTCCGCTTTCATGGCTCCGATGTTCTGTTTGAAAAAAATGTAAACCTTTTTTTGGTTTACATTTCTTTATGCTTATGCTATGCCTGCACCACTTCATGAATCACTATGTACCTTCATTTGCATGCTGCACTACTGCTCATGAGGGGATTAGCATACATGCACCGAGAGCTGCGCAACTTAGACGTACGCTGGTAGTGCACATGGAATCGGTTCGTACCTGAATCGCTTGGCAGCCATATTTGCCGTTAGAACATCTACGCTACGCCTTAAACTGATACAAGCCTTCTAGCTTAGAAGAGAGACTTTGGAGTAATTATCAGTTTTCTGTACTTTCTAGCTGTACTTAACTGTTTTCTGCCTAAGTGCATATTTTCCAACATTTATTGTGATTTAAAAGCTTTTTGTTTCACATATTGTACTTATTTGACTGTCTGTACTTTTAAAAAGTTGTTTTTTGTTTAAATAATTTGATTAACTGTTGTAGGCTACACACTAAAGTGTGATAGCCTTTTCTGATCGTTTGTAGTAGTTTAAAGCTGTTTTGAGTGTATTTTTACAGTTTTTGCCTTATCTTTTCAAAAAAAAAAAATTCCTTGTTTCCCGCCTTTCTAAGTTAGTATAGTCCAGTTTTCAGACTAGTGCTGAATTCAGGGCTGTGATACTAGTTTCTGAGTTTCCCATACCTTACTTGGATAGAAGGAAGTTTCTCTGTTCACCTGTGAGAGAGGGGAGCTTTGAGGAACCTATCTGTCCCTGGATGAGTGGTTCCAGCCCAGAAGTTAGTAGTTTATTGGCCATTTTGGGCTAATTTCTATCTCTTTCATTTCACTACTATAAAAACCGTGTTTGCACGGTTTTGCGCACCAGGCAGTGCCAGTTAGCTATGGTTAAATTATTCCCGGCTCCACTAAGTCTCATATTCAGATTTCCCTTGAAACTAGTCTAACTCTCAACCTAAGCACTCAAAAAGCATCTTACAGCCCAGCACTTGCTCAGACCTAATAGCAAGCACTAATATACCCTGACACTGATTTCCCAGCAGGGCAAGGCTCTTTATTCACCCCTCACCAACCAAGTGACTAAGCAGCTCACCCTACTATTCAGGCATGACCAAAGGCAACTTTAGGTACACTCTCCAGTCCAGCTGGTGAATCTGGGTATCCTGAGGCAATGTTACAACTGCCTCATGTACACAGACAACCCTTTCCTCCTACCACAAAACACTAACATATGCAAGAGATGCAATTATACAGCCAAACTGAAAGCTAAGCTGTCTCCACCCAAGACTGGAACAGACAGTCAAGAGGGGAAGGTTAACACCTGCACCACAACTCCAGCCACACACAGACCTACTAAAACAGCACTGGCAAAAAATACACATAAATACACAAAATCATACTCTGAGGCTCTAAATAAAAACCTGCAAAAGCATCAGAGACGTCCAAAGCAGATCCCCAAACAACCTGCACTTCCCGTCACAAACCAGACAACACATAGGTTCATAGGTTCATAGGTTCATACTAGGCTATCTGCCCAAGGGCATTTATAAGCCTAGCCCATAGTTATGTGGCTTTCGCCACCCCTTTAGTTTGAATAAAAACTATGCCTATCATTTTTCTGTGCCTCTGTCAAGCAGTGACACTGAAGTAATCCCTGGGGTATATCTGCGATCTCCCATCCATTGGTCAAGATTCCTCTTGAACAAGGCCAGCGAGGTGCTCTGCCTCACATGTACCGGGATTTTGTTCCACAGCATAGGGAGTCTCTGGGTGATGAATCTGTCCCTCCAGCACGTTCTATTTATAACCGTGTCAAGGTTTAAGTCTCCGCCTTGTGGTTCTGAGGGATCTAGATTTTTGAGGTGAAGCATATTCATCAAATCTGGGTTTGACATGGCCTTATATGTCAGGCACAGGTCACCTCTGAGCAAGCGGTATGAGACTGAATAAAGCTGGAGTTCTTTCAGTCGGGCAGCATAAGACATATTTTGAGACCCTTTATCCTTTTGGTGAGGAACTTTTGGGGCCTTTAAAGCTGCATCAGGTGTCTGGTCAGATACATTCGAACGGGCATTGTACTCAATCATAGGTCTAATGAGTGATGAGTACAGGGGGACGATGACCTCCCTTGATCTAGATGTGAATCCCTTCATGATCAGGTGGGCGATATAGAAGGTTTTCCTAACTACTTTAGCAACATGAGTGTCAAACGAAAGACTACTGTCAACTTGGGTCCCCAGATCCCTGATGACTTTTTCTGTGCTCAGTGGATTGTTACCTATATGGTAGCTAGGGGTAACCTTGTTTTTCCCGAAGGGTATGACTATGCACTATGCACATAGAACACAAAATCAGTGTGCCGCACAATCACAGCCCTTAAGGTGAAATAACATACCTAACACACTAGTAATAGGTGACTCTATAGTCAGACACACTGATGTCCCACTCACTAGGCTGGACAAGCAGAAGGTTACTGTTAGCTGCCTGTCGGGAGCCAGAATCTGCCACATACACAAGCACCCAGGTCACTCTAGAACAAGTATAAATATGGCTCTGTCACTGTTCATGTTGGTGTGAATGACCTGAGACATACCTCCCTGGACTACATGAAAAGAGACATGGAAGAGCTCTCTGATCATGTAGCCCAGGCTAGTATGACCCTGAGTAGCATCCTGCCCTCACCAAGAATGATACCTCAGTATAAAGAAAAAATGATAAATTTCAACAATTGGCTAAGCTTCTGGTGTCATTCAAAGGGGATCCAGTGTCTGTCAGCCTGGGATGACATGCTCGACAAGCCGCATTGCTTCACAAGAGACAGCTTGCACCTGTCACCCTTAGGCTTTCGAATACTGGCCAAGGCTCTTGCTGCCCCCATAATGCCTTTTTAGGCAAGGCTCAAAAGTCAAACCCACCTCCGTAAACAGCACAAGTAACAAAAAAGCTGAGGGTTATGCTACTCAACACCAGGAGTTTAAATCTCAAAATGCATATGCTCGAAGCACTCCTCAGTATGGAGAACGTCAGCATTTGTGCAGTAATTGAAACCTGGTTCAAGGCTCCAGAGAACACACCAGCACTACTGGACTACAACTCATACCACACGTTTCAGCCACAGAACATGGACCGAAACACAAAAGGAGGGGGTGTATCCATATTCATCAAGGATACCTACACCTCCAGGTTAGTGGCTCAGCATGACACCTCTGAGATCATCCATGTGCAACTAACATCGGGCAAATCTGCAATGCAAATTGTGGACTGCAACATATCACCCTCCATGACTCAGGACCACCACTTCTCCTCTCTGGAGACACTGGAAAACATGAAGGTCCTACTGATATTGGGCGATTTCAGTTACCCTACCATTCACTGGAAAAACTACTCGAGTACAAATTCCCAGGCCCAGCACTTCCTGGAATTCATCAACTCAAACACCCTGGATCAGCTGGTAAACTCCACTACCAGAGGTGAAAGCATATTGTACCTGGTCATCACCAACATGTGCCACAGGTGTTCCACACAGTAGGTCAAGCCATCACTGGTGAGATCAGACCATAAACTAATCACTCTGGATGTCAACACCCCACCACCACCCCAACTAAGGAAACCACAGTAAAAAACTTTTCAAAAGCAAACTTCACCTTACTTAAGACAGAATGGTAAGTTTCACAGCCCCCACACTCAAGGATAGCACTGACCAAGATGCTGAAACCTGTACAAATGCACTCTATGAGCACCTACAAGGATGCATGGATTGTGCCATCCCTAGCAAAATCAATACTCACTCCTCTAAGAGAAGGAAACCAGTTTGGTGGACACCTGCAATAAACAGGCTATACAAGAGAAGGAAGAAACTAGTTCTGAAAAATAGCAAATCCCAAGAAGGAAAGACATCCCTGATCAGTATCAGTAAGAAACTAAGGTCCCTTGTGAAATCATCCAAGGCTAACTTCAAAAGAAAAATAGCCAAGGATTCAAAAGATAACCACAAAGCCTTCTTTAGCTATGTTAAGAATCTAAGTGGCAACTCACAGATATGCACTGAACTAGTGCAAAATAGCACAAAATATACTGAACCTACTGATATTGCCAACATCCTGGCAGATAGATTCAGTGCAAACTTCACCCCCTTTCACCTCCAAAAGGGCCTACAACAATACTGGAAAAGTGTAGTGTCCCAAAAATCACAGACGCACAGGTGAAAACAGCCCTTTCAAAAGCCAAAAACACAGTGTCAGTGGGACCAGATGGTGTCCCAGGCTGCATCTTGCACAAACTACAGAATGAACTAACCCCCCACCTAAACACACTGTTCAACCTCAGCCTCTCCACAGGCTATGTGCCCATAGAATGGCACACAGTAACAGTTATTCCTGTCCACAAAGGAGGGGCCACATCTGACCCTGGTAACTATAAGCCTGACTAGCCTGGTCTGCATGGCTATGGAGTGCATCATCATGGAACTCATTAACAAAGACATTGGGAACCCCCAAACACTTGACCCGACCCATTTCAGCTTTGCCTACTAAACCTGTTTGGCTTCTTCGAGACAGTCACCAAGGCCATAGACGAGGGAAAGGTGGTTCACACAGCCTACCTTGACCTCGCCAAGGCTTTAAACACCATTCTCCACTCAGGTATTACAGAAAAACTCACCAGCCTGAATATAAACCCCTACGTCATGAGATGGGTTGCCAACTGGCTTACAGACAGAACTCACACGGTAAGAATAGTGGGCTCCAGGTCTGACTCTAAACCAGTCACAAGTGGTGTCCCACAAGGCTCGGTCCTGGGACCCCTACTGTTTGGCATATACTTGTCAGAAGTACAGGCAAACACAGGTGGACTATGGCTAACCAAGTTTGCCGATGACTGCAAACTGACAGCCATAACTGACTCTCCCACTGACACGGACATCCTCCAAAAGGGCCTTACTGAGACGGACACCTGGTAACAAAGTCATGGCCTCAAGCTAAATGCCAAAGAATGCATAGTCATCCCATTTGGGAAAAACAAAACATCCATGAATTACCACATAGGTGGCAGCCCCCTTAATACAGAAGAGGTAATAAGAGATCTGGGGACCCAAGTAGATAGTAATCTCTCCTTTGACAATCATATTGCCAAAGTAGTTAGAAAATCCTTCTATGTGGCCCATCTTATTACTAAAGGGTTCACATCTAGAAATAAAGAGGTTATAGTGCCCCTCTACCCGTTACTCATTAGCCCCATCATAGAGTACAATGCCTCATTAGGGATGTACCTCACAAGACATTTCCAAAATCTTGAAAGACCACAAAAGTACCTCACCAAGAGGATTACTGGCCTCAAACATATGTCCTATGCAGCCCGACTGAAAAAACTCTGGCTGTACTCAGTGGCATATCGCTTACTCAGTGGTGATCTCTGCCAGACTTACAAAGCCATGTCCAACTCAGAATTGATGAAAATGCTCCACCTAAAGAAATCCAAGTCACTGCGAGCCATGCACACTAGTGAGCTAAACCTCACCACAACAATAAATAGAACATGCTGGAGGGATAGATTCTTGTCACAGAGACTCCCCATGCTTTGGAACAAAATTCCAAATTACATCAGGCAGAGCCCCTCAATAACACTCTTCAAGAGAAACCTTGACGAGTGGATGGGTAACAGAAAATATATCCCTGGGATCACTTCATTGGCTCTGCCCGACAGAGGATCAGTTAATTGATCAATGGGACAGTGAAAGCCGACACACTCTGGCTAAGCTTATAAATGCCCTCGGGCAGACAGCCTAGTACCTACCTATGAACCTATAAGCAGAAATCACTAATATGGGACTCTTGTAACTTACAATGGGTCATGCAAAGCACACAGTAATACAGCTGGCAGGTCGCTGCATAGCTAAAAATGGGAGGAGATGTAAAAAAAGAAATAAAGGGCAACAGTACAATAAAGGAGAAATGAAGTAGAAATCACTAATATGGGACTCTTGCAACTCACAATGGGCATGCAAAGCACACAATAATACAGCTGTCAGATGGCTGCATAGCTGAAAATGGGAGGAGATGTAAGTAAAAAGTAATTAAAAAAGGGCAACAGCAGAATAAAGGCAAGCATGCACAAATTACCAGTAATGCCTCTAATACTCATAGTGGCCAAATCAAAGCCATGAGTAATATAGGTGGCAGCTGGAATGTATCATAGTCAGCCAATCATACAGGCAGCATCTGCAGCACAACAGTATAAAGTATGGAAACACCTTACAGTCTGTTTTTTCCCCACAAACTCTGCACCATTGGTGTATACATGTGGGAGAATTTTAACTTGAAAATTGTTAGGGGCTGCCATTGCTTTGATCCATCGGTATGTGGTAGAGGCTGACAGCAGAGAGGAGGATAATGCTGACAACTGCCACAGACCAAGGAAGAGGAGAAGAGTGTTCAGACCCAGGGTAATCTACCAGGGGCTGCATGATCTGGAGATAGTAGAGCACTACAGGGTGGACAGAGACATACTTCAGCAAATCACTGAGCTGTGCCGGCCTCAACTCAGAGCTAGAAACAACAGAGGGGAACCCATCCCAGTGGATACCAAAGTATGTGTAACCTAAGGAATTCTAGCTAGAGGTACTTTCCAGAGACCTACTGGGGACATAATGGGGGTCTCACAGGTATCTGCATCCAGGGTACTCCACCAATTCCTGGATGCCATGCTACCACATGCCAGTGAGTACATTTACTTCCCCAACACCCGTGAGGAGAGGACCAGCAATATGTGTCTCTTCCACCATGTAGCAGAATACCCGGAGGTACTGGGTGCAATAGGCTGCACGCACATCCACACCAAAGCACCACCTGGTGAACAGGGTAGGGTCTACATAAACCGCAAGGGCTTCCCTTCCATCAACTGCCAAGTCATGTGTAATGTCCAGAGCATTATCATGAATGTGCATGCTGGCAGCCCTGGAAGCTATCATGACTCCCACATCTGGCATTTTTCACAGATCTACCAGGCATTTGCCAGTGGGGGCATCCCATATGGCCATCTGCTGGGGGATGCTGGCTATGCACTGGAACTGTGGATGATGGCACCCATCAGAAATGCACACACACCCACACAAGAATGTCATAATGAGGCACATGCACAAACCAGGATCATTATAGACCATGTGTTTGGGATGCCGAATTCATGATTCTGCTGCATTGACATATCTGGTGGAGCCTTCCAGTACTCTCCAGCCACATCTGTACACATGTTCATAGTATGTGCCATGCTACACAATATGATCCTGTGGAAACAGCTGCAGCAGGAACAACATGGGAAGGGCCACACAGCCCACCAACATTGCCAAGGTCCCCACAGGCACAAACACACTCACAGGAGGAGGCCCCTGAGTTTGCTGCCATAGGCAGATGGAGGCGTGCCCAGTATGCTCACACCTTGGCAATGAGACAACGCATAGCACACACACTGACACTGTAGGGGCCTCAGGGACTGGCACCTCCCTTACTCGCACACACAGTAAAATGGATGACACACCCATTACATTACCTGTAACTTACCATGTATAGGCAGTGTACTGTGTGCATCCAACACAGGTGGCCCTCAAGCACTGTCCTCACAACTGCTGCAAGCACAAGCTAAGTCAGTCTTCTTAACAATAAATTAATGGAATAGTATCTTCTGCTAGCATATCTATGGTAATGCTACATGCATGCAAGAGAATGGGGTGGCCTACTGGGATAGCAGCACACAGCTGACAGCTATGTGGGACACCAGGAAATGTCTGGCCAAAACTGGCCTCCACACACAATGCAGTAGTACCCAAGGTGGCAAATCCTACTACAGTATATGTGTGGAGACAACTAACTGGGGGGTCATAGGTCACAGGCAAAGATGAGCAGGGTGGCGGTCCCATAACCACCCCTCATACCCAGACAGCAAGTCAGCTGTAGAAAACCACAGAGAAATGTCTGCTAAAGGCAGACAAATGGTGGCAATGTTGATTAACCCCCTACAGACTCACACAGTGATAGCAGAGCAGGAACCACAGTCGCAATAAGGCTATGAAGGGTAAGGAGTCTGAAACTAAAATGTATACCAGTACAATCTGACCTGGGCTCTTTACTGATATGCCTCCAGTCCCCAAGGCAGGGCACAATAGTATGGTAAATGGAACCAAAGTGTAAAGCAAATATTCACACAGTCTATACAAATGTGTACAGTTGGCAGGTTTGACCCCCCCCCCCATATATCCAGACAAATGCAGTAACATATATGTTTGCATGAAAATAGCAGCAGAATACACATTGTCAGGGCTGCACCAATGCACATGAAAACATGTTGCCTGTCCACAATATGCAGGGGTCAATGAACCATGTGTATGTGTGGTTAATACTGTCTGGATCTGGCCAGCAGGTTCTCCTGGCAGCCCTCTTGTACTGCCCTGGGTACAGCGCTGCCTTTGACAGGACCATGTGCAGATAACTGCAGTGCCAACTGTTATGCATGTCAGTGAGACCCACTGCTCTGCCACTGACATATCTGGAAGTCACAGTGCTATGTGGAATATACTACACATATCAGTGACATATTGACGGATGTGTAGCAAAGGTGCCAAGGCTTTTGTGAATGCAAGTGCTTTGTAGTACTGTTGCCAGTGGTCATTCTCAATAATCCTTTTTCTTATGTTTGCCTTTACAAATAATGGATATGCCTACACAGTTGAATGCACTCTGTACCCACACCCATAACACCCAACCGCTGACAGCAAGATGTATGGACAAGGGCAGAAATAAAAGTGGAACAAAGGCACAATGATATGCATGTGTTGTAAATATCACCCTTACATACTGCAAAAGTTGGTAGGGTGAAGGGTTTCAAAAGCAGGAATTGTCTGAAGGTTATGTATTCTGAAACAGTAATGTCTGTATTATTTTGTAGCATCACACTTCAATTATCTGTAACTAACTTGCCATACAAATACAAGTTTACGTAGAAAGGATGAAACCTTTAGCCAAACACCTGGACAACCTGACAATAAATGTACAGGTCAGAGGTATGCACACACAAGGATATGACATCTCAGGTTAGAAAGATACCACACAAGCAGGAGATCCACAGCTAGTATATCTTTTAAGTTGCTGGACTGTTTACACAGCTGTGTGTCATTAATACACTGGCTGTAGCCACACCTCACTAATGGCCTTGTTGGGCAAGAATTAACATAGCTGCCCTCATAATATTGGTCTATGCATCATACAACTAGTATTCCACTGGTAAAACACTGTCATGATCTGAGGATGTCTGGCACTAGGTAATGACAAAATACAGATATGTCAAAAAATGTCTGCTAAACAAAACAAGTACCCTGAGGAAAGTCCTAAATACTCCTGAGAGGTATGGATGTCACACACAAAACCCTGGACTGGAGTACACCTATCTCTGGAATGGAGTCACACCCTAACTATAGAAGGTCCCACTGGGCATGCTCCTACTCTTAGAAAATCACAGGACATGTTGGAATACACATCAGAATATATGACTGTATTGTGTATATATGTCCGTGCATACAGACAGCTATGTGCACCTCAACTGTTCCCCCACACACACATCAAACACTATTATCCTCAGCTAGCTGTAGGTGGCCCATATGTGATATATTTGCAGCTGTTGTATGAGACACACAATATATATATATATATATATATATATATATATATATATATATATATATATATATATATATATATATATATATATATATACATATATATGGGCAACAGATAACATATGTCAAGCATACACACACATAGATGTGGGGATCTAAGAGACAGACAGTGATACAGAGAGAGACATGGGGACACAGACAGAGTGAGTCATACACACAGATACTTTGAATGGCCTACAATGATGTCCTACTGTGGACAGTGGCATACCAGTTGTAAACAGTTGCACATGCCATCATAAAAGGTGAGCCCCATTGTGTAACAGTACTGAGGTTGGGTTTATAATATCACATCACCTGCCTGTGTGTGTATGTGTGTGTGTGTGTGTGTGTGTGTGTGTGTGTGTGTGTGTGTGTGTGTGTGTGTGTGTGTGTGTGTGTGTGTGTGTGTGTGTGTGTGTGTGTGTGTGTGTGTGTCTACATAGGTCCAAGTATTAGAATACTCTTTCCACTCAGTACACTTTACATTACCCTACTTCACAAGACATGCTGCTTTCATTCACCTTAGAAGTACCACTGAACACCATTCACCCTTATAAGCTCTGTAGCATGTGCAATAATTGTGTAACACTATAGTACAAATAACTAGATAGGTAGGGGATCTAATCTCAATACTGACAACTGTGTGTGTGTGTGTGTGTGTGTGTGTGTGTGTGTGTGTGTGTGTGTGTGTGTGTGTGTGTGTGTGTGTGAGAGAGAGAGAGAGAGAGAGAGAGAGAGAGAGAGAGAGAGAGAGAGAGAGAGAGAGACAGCTGTGTATGTGAGAGTGAGGGTGTATGTGATTGTTTGTAGGTGAAACAGTTTTAGGTAATTCCCACCCACAACACTTCCCAGTGCCCCACTTTATCAGTCCTGCTGATGTCATTCCCTTATTGGTACCTTTGGCCAGTCATCAGCCCAGTAAGCTCCATAGCATGTGTAATAACTGCATAACTCTATAATACAAATCACTAGCTAGACAGGGGTTCTAATCTCAGATCTGGCAAATGAGTGTGTGTGTGTGTGTGTGTGTGTGTGTGTGTGTGTGTGTGTGTGTGTGTGTGTGTGTGTGTATGCTTGTAAGAAGAAGTATTTTGATAAGTCTCCCACCCACTGACCTACTGCATCACTCCTGCTGATGCCATTCCCCTTATCAGCACCTTTGGCTAATTATCAGCCAAATAAGCTCTGTAGCATGTGTGATAACTCGGTGACACAATAATACAAATCACTAGCTAGCCAGGTGTTCTCATCTCAGCTCTGACAAATAAGTGTGTGTGTATGTTTGTAAGAAGACATATCTTGATAAGTCTTGCACCTACTTCCCTACTTTATCACTCCTGCTGATATCATTCCCCTTATCAACACCTTTGTCCAGTTGTCAGCCTAGTAAAGTCTGCAGCATGTGTGATAACTGCGTAGCACAATTGTACAAATCACTAGATAGACAGGGATTCTAATCTCAGATCTTGCAAATGAGTGTGTGTGTGTATGTTTGTAAGAAGAAGTATTTTGATAAGGCTCCCACCCATTGCCCTACTTTTTCACTCCTGCTGATGTAATTCCCCTTATCAGCACCTTTGGCCAGTTGTCAGCCCAGTAAGCTCTGTAATGCATGCAATAACTGTGTAGCACTATAGTACAAATAACTAGATAGGTGGTGGTTCTACTCTCAGATCTGGAATGTTTGTGTGGGTGTCTAAGTGTGTAGGGAGAAGTATTTTGATAAGTTATTCACCCACTGGCATACTTTATCAGTCATGCTGATGTCATTCCCCTTATCAACACCTTTGGCCAGTTGTCAGCCCAGTAAGCTCTGCAGCGTGTGTGATAATTGTGTAATACTATAGTACAGATAATTAAATATGCAGGGGTACTACTCTCAGATCTGGCAAGTGTGTGTGTGTGTGTGTGTGTGTGTGTGTGTGTGTGTGTGTGTGTGTGTGTGTGTAAAAGTGTATATGTTTGTAGGGAGAAGTATTTTGATAAGTTTCCCACCCACTGGCATACTAAATCAGCCATGTTGATGTCATTCCCCTTATCAGCACCTTTGGCCAGTTGTTAACCTAGCAAGCTCTGTAGCGTGTGTTATAACTGTGCAACACTATAATACAAATAACTAGATAGACAGGGGGTTCTACTCTCAGATCTGGCAAATGTGTGTGTGGGTGTATGTATAAGTGTGTGTTAAAATGTGTATGTTTGTAGGAAGAAGTATTTTGATAAGTTTCCCACATACTGGCATACTTTATCAGTCATGCCGATGTCACTTCCCTTATAGATTCAGAGGTGTGTACTAGGCTAATGGCCTTGGAGCCATTACAAGCCTAGCCCATAGAAGTGTCCTGCCATTGGGCTACCTGACATTAGTTCCCAGTGCCCCATCACGTAGAGCCACTGGAGTGATCCCTGGGGTGAACTTTCTATTACCCATCTACTCAAGATCTCTCTGGAACAGGGTCATCTAGGTGCTTTGCTTGACATGTATGGGAGTTCTGTTCCAGGGAATGTGCAGTCTCTGGGTGAGGAACCTGTCCCTCCAGCATGTTGTGTTGATTGTGATAATGAAATTGGGGTCCCTGCAGTGTGTGATGCTGAGAGATTGGGATGTTTTAAGATGTAGCATTTGTAAAAGAGCTGGGTCAGACATGGCTTTGCAAGTCAAGCATAGATCACCTCTATGTAGATGATATGAGACAGAGAATAGATGGAGTCTTTTGAGTCTGTCTGTGTAGGGCATGTGTTTTATGCCTAGACTCCTCATTATGAGGTACTTCTGTGGCCTCTCCAGCTGTTGCAGGTGTCTAGTGAGGTACATGCCAAATGGGCCATTATACTTGATGATTGGTCTAATGAGGGAAGAGTACACAGAGACAATGACCTCTTGCTTCCTGGATGCAAAACCCATGGTAACGAGATGTGCCACATAGAAGGATTTCCTGACCACAGTGGCAATGTGGTGCTAAAGGAGAGGTTGCTGTCAACCTGTGTCTCCAGATCTCTTATAATGCCTACAGTGTTTAGTGGGCTCCCATTGATGTGGTACTTAGTGGGAACTGAGATTTTACCAAATCGGCTAATGATGCATGTTGTGGTATTAAGTTTCAGGCCATGGTTTTCATACCCGTCAGTGGTCTCAGTGAAGCCTTTCTGTAGGATGTCTGCCTCACATGTTGAGTTAATGATGGCTCCCAGTTTTCAGATGTCTGTGAACTTGGTCAGCCAGGGTTCATTTGTGTTGGCCTGTACTCCTGAGAAGTAGATGCTGAACAAGAAAGTCCCCAGGACTGATCCCTGTGGGATTCCACTCATGACTGGCTGGCAGTCTGACTTGGAGCTCAGTACTTTCACACTGTGTGTTCTATCTGTGTGCCAATTTGCAACTCCCCTAGTGATATAGGGGTTTATGCCTAGTTTGTTGGGTTCATCCATAATTCCTGACTGATGAATGGTATCAAGAGCCTTGGCCAGATTGATGTAGATTGTATGCAGTGTCTTACTGTCATACACAGCCCTGGTGACTGAATCAAATAAGTCAACCAGATTGAGCAGGCATGATCTCCCTTTCACAAAGCCAAACTATGTGGGGTCCAGAGTTAGGAGATTACCTATATGTTTGTTGATCAGGTCCCTGATGATGTGCTCCATAGATGTACATATCAGACTCATCATGCTACTAGACTGATAATTCCCAGGGTCTGTAGTTGCCACACCTTTATGGAGAAGGATGACTGCAGCAGTGCACCATTTGGGAGGAACAAAGCCTGAGTGAGGCTGTGACTGAACAGGGCACACAGATGTGGTGCCAGGTATCTTTGTAGTTCATATAGAATACAGCCAGGGATTATTTGGGATCCCACTGAAGCTGTATTCTTGCCCATGGACAATGCAGGTGTAACCTGGGTGTCACTAATCTTGGGTGCCTGGCATTCTTCTGGCATTCTTATTGTTCCCCTATGGGAGGAGAAAGAGGGGTAAAGCTGGCACTGAATATGTTGGCAAGACTGTTGGCAATATCTGTTGGCTCAGTATAGTAAGTAGCATTGTGCAGTAACTCAGAGCACTTCTGGGTATTGGCGTGGAGGTTCTTGATATAACTATCAAATGATTTGTGATTGTTGTTAGTGTCTGCTGCAATTCCGCCATCGTAGATGGCTTTAGATGATTTTATGAGGAATCTCAAGTTGTTGTTGAGGCTAATAACGGAGTTTTACCACTCTTAGGACTTCACCTTTTTCTGCAACCGTTTCTTCCATCTGTTGTACAGGTTATTAATGGCAGAAGACCACCAGATTGGCCTCCAGTGTTTGAAGGAGAGTGTCATGGTTTTGTTGTGTATGGCTACATCCATGCATTGATGTACATGTTTGTACAGTGTATTTGTGTCTGACACGGCAGTCATGCAGGTATTTTCCATTGGCATGGGTGCTGTCAAGTTAGCCACCTCTGTTCTTATGAGTTCAAAGTCAGCTTTGGATAACTTTTGCAATGTGGTTACCTTTGTGAGGTGTGTGGGTGAGATGTGTATTTCCATGGTGATCACTCTGTGTTGGATCTGACCAGGTAGCGATTGACTACTGTTGTCAAGCAATGGTCCCATATGTTAGTAATCAACACAGATCAAGGATGTCGCTTCCTCTACTGGATGTTAGAATGAGCAGGGCATTGGAAATGATGAATTCCAGGAAGTGCTGGGCTAGTGTATTGGTGCTTGAGTATTTTTCCCAGTTGATGGAGGGATAGTTGAACTATCCTAGTATGAGAGTGTTGGATTGGACCTTGACAGATTCCAGGGTGTTGAGGAATGTGGATGTAGAGTCTAGGGATTTGGATGGGGACCTATAGCAGGCTATGACCTAGATTGCACTATTACCCAATGTCAGTTGTACCTGAAGTATCTCAGATGCATTATGCTGGGATACTACTCTGGATGTGTATATATCCATTATTAATGTGGAGACACCACCACCTTTGGAGCTGTGGTCCATGTTTATGGGGCTGACAAGGGTGGAATGAGTTATAGGCTGGTAGTGTATGGGTGCTACTGTAAACCAGGTCTCCATTACAGCACAAATGTCAATGTTTTCCATTTTGAGGAGTGCTTTGACTGGCTGCATCTTGAGATGTAGATGTCTAGTGTTGAGCAGCATGACCCTCAGATCGCATATATGTATAGCTGTGACAGTGGTAACTGGATTTGCAACATCACCTAAAAAGGCACTATAGGGGATGCAAAACACTTAGCCTGTACCTGGAAACCCAGGGGTGACAGATACAGGCCATCTTTGGCAAGCCATCACAGTCTGTCAATCATGTCATCCCAAACAGACAGATACTGGATCCCATGAGAGTGACACCAGACACTTAAGCCAATTGTTGAAGTCAATCATGTGTTGTCTGTACTGTGGTATAATTCTGGGTGACAGCAGTATACTGCTCAGGGCTACTGTAATACCTGCCTGGCCCACATAATCTGAGAGCTCCACCATGTCTCTTTGCATATAGTTCAAATCTTACCTCGATAACAGAAAACAAGCAGTACTTTGGCACAATAATCTTTCTAATCTCTTACCTATCTCCCTGGGTGTCCCTCAGGGCTCCATATTAGGCCCTCTCCTATTTTCTATCTATATTAATGATCTTCAGTCAGCAATTCCACATTCTGCCTGCATTCAGTATGCAGATGACTCCACTATTATCTGCTCAGCTACTTCTCATATCGACCTGCAGAACATCACCCAGAATGCATTTAATACTGTTGAACAATGGTTTACAAAACGTTGCATCCTTCTAAATCCAAAGAAAACTAAACTTCTACTCTTCTCCCCAACCCGTAAGTCCACCCCCATCCATTTTACACTTACATCTAACGATGGTACTGTTATCACTCCAGACCTCACAACCAAACTCCTAGGAATAACTATAGACAACAACCTCAATTTTGACACACATATTAACAGTACAATAAAAACAATCAACAAGAAACTTGGATCTCTCTATAGAATCAAACCCTTTCTTACTCCAACAGCCAGGACTGCTATAGCCAGAACACATCTCATCTCTACATTACTCTATGCCTCACCCATTTATACAAACCTTTCTAAAGCCAACATTAACAAGCTGACTATATCCTATAATAATATTGCCAGATTCGCTGCTGCCTCTCCTTTTTAAATTCATCACTGTCTAAATCTTAAACAACTTGATTGGTTAGAGTTTCTACACCATCTCCACTTTTCTCAGCTTACAATTGCCCACAAAACCCTACACCAATCCTCCAATACTCCTATTCTTGCAAGCCTCCTTACCCTCTACCAAAATCCAAAAAACCTACGCTCTTCTAATAAACGTCTGATTAACACCTGCAGATCCAACAATTTGGCAGGAGACTCCCTCTTCTGCAATTCCATTGGTAAGCTTTGGAATGCTCTTCCCTCTGAACTTACAACTCTCTGCTCTCATACTCTTTTCAAAAAGAAGCTTAAGCTTCATCTCATGACTCACTGGTTATGCTCCTGTTCTATCCCTGACTAACTGTTGCTTCCTCTCACCTACAACCTCCTGCTTTAACTAGCCTTCTCTTCTAACTCTGCTCAGGATGTAACCTTTTACTGAAGTCTTCACATAGATATCAATAGTTCATCTATGTTTATTGCTCTGGCCATGCCTTATACTTAAAAAAAAAAAAAAAAATATATATATATATATATATATATATATATATATATATATATATATATATATATATATATATATATTTATGCTCTGTTTTTGTATACAACTAATTGATACTTCTTCCTTGACTCTATTTTGCTGTATTCTTCTGTATACTTTTTCATGATTGTACTTAATTTGGTGTTTTTTATTCTATATTGTTATTTTGTATATCATTTGTTAATGGCTTGTTGTACTCAACATGGAGCTTTTCACCCCGGGCCTCTACTGAAAATGGACATGTATCCAGCTAGACTAGCCCGGTCAACAAATGTAAAATAAAAAAATAAATAAAATATAGTCCATGGAGGTGTGTCTTCAGGTCATTCAAACATACATGGACAATGACAGAGTGATACGTGTAGTTGTTGTGGAGTGACCTGACTGGGTGTGTTATGTGTTGGATTCTGGCACCTGATAGACATCTGGTTGTTACCTCCTCCTTGTTCAGCCTAGTGAGTGGGACATCTGTGTGCCTTACTATTGAGTCACCTATGATTACTGTATCAGGCAAGGTGGTTAGCCTTTGTGGCTTAAGTTGAGGGACATACTGTGTAGGTGAAATATGTGTCCTGTGGTTTATGCTATGTTGTGGTGGTTGAGTGGGTGTCTGTCTTGGTGGTCTCCTCTGTTTGGGTAAATGTCTATTGAGTGCCTCTGTGAAGGTCGGTGTGTGGTTATTGTTTGTATGTCAGAGCTGTGATAGTGGGTGTTCTGGAGGGTACATGTTCCATGTGGTGTGTTGTAGGTCTTGACCCTTCTCCTCTTGACCAGCTACTCCAGTCTTCTCTGGAGAGTGCATATCTTCCAATTCGGTGATATAGGGTATCTCTCACAAGTCTGAATGTTGGGAATTTAGAGGAGAGGGTTGTGTGCGCACATGAGGCAGTTGTAACAGTGCCTCAGAATGCCCAAGTAGACCAGGCTAATGGGCAAAAGCACAGAGAATTGCACTTTAATCATGCCAGAAAGGGTGGTCATAACTACTAAGTACTGGAGTTAATTCCACGAGGAATGACTACTGCTGATGGCTTTCAGTTGTGCTAGAATAATTGATAAAAAACTGTTGAAGTGCAAAGCTATTAGGCTATTTGAAGTGCAGGAGAGAAAGAACTAGCAAGATCTAAGGGAAAAACTGAAGGCAGACTTTATGACACCTGTAACAGTTTACCTCAGCTGTGCAGTTATCAGCACCTTTGGCCAGTTGTCAGCCCAGTAAGCTCTGTAGCATGTGCAATAACTGTGTAACACTATAGTGCAAATAACTAGATAGGCAGGGGTTCTAATCTCAATACTGGCAAGTGTTTGTGTGGGTTATATCATTTTGAGTTGTGTACCACCCTGTAAACTTTCTATCACCCTACTTTACTAGGCCTGCTGATGTCATTCACCTTAGAAGTACCTTGGGATGAGGTGAAACTATGTAAGCTCTGTGCTGGCAACTGTGTGTGTGTGTGTGTGTGTGTGCGTGTGTGTGTGTGTGTGTGTGTGTGTGCGTGTGTGCGTGTGTGCGTGTGTGTGTGTGTGTGCATTTGTCTGAGAATCCTATACTGTGTGGGTTATACAATTTTGAGTTGTGTACCACCGTGTAAACTTCCCATCACCCTAATCACCCTACATTACTAGGCCTGCTGATGTCATTCACCTTAGAAGTACCTTGGGAGTAGATGAAATAATGTAAACTCCATGGCACATCTGATAACTGTGTAACACTATAGTAGAAATAACTACATAGATAGGGGTTCTAATCTCAATACTGACAACTGTTTGGGTGTTTGGGTGGGAATCATAAACTGTGTGGGTTATACCAATTTGAGTTGTTTACCACCCTGTAAACTTCCCATCACCCTACCTTACTAGGCCTGCTGATGTCATTCACCTTAGACAAATCTTGGGAGTAGATGAAATCATGTAAGCTCTGTGGTGCATCTCATAACTGCATAACACTGTAATAGAAATAACTAGATAGGTGGGGGGGTTTAATCTCAGTACTGGCAACTGTTTGGGTGTGTGTCTTTGGGTGAAGATAATATCCTGTTTGGCTGATACCATTTTGATTTGTGTACCATCCACACCTGTTTACCACCTCCTGATGGCATTATGTTATATAGCATGGTAACGGCATCTGCCTCACATGCAGCATGTTAATCCATTGTGCAGGCCATACCAGTCCTCTGTACAGATATCTATGGAATATCCAGATGTTTGCAATCTATATGTGGTCTGTGTCTCTTAACAATGCCCATGTATGTGATATTGTTGCCAAATCAGCCACAGTGAGTGTAGTGACACACATGCCAGCATCAGGCATCATACCTGACTGAAACATCATGCTGATACAACATCTGCTACACTATCACTTGTCCAGGCTTGTAGGAGCAATACATGACTCCACATTCTATTTCTGGTGGGTTATCTCATCATCCATGAAGGCATTCAGAACATTACGTGTTGCAAGAGGTAGTGTGTTATGTCCCATGTATATGATCTATGTGGGGCATGCCATGTGTATGTAGCAGTACAGCACATCAAGGTGGAAATGTAGGTTTACTAATCTATTGCCAACTGTGTTTATGTTACTGTGTGCACATCCCCTGTGCCAGTCCTTACTGTGTCTCCCTGTTCCAACTCCACCCAGTAAACTCTGGAATACATATCGCAAACCTGTCATACACAGCATCATGCATGTCCTCATCAACTGCATCAGGGTTGAGTGTAGGGGAAAGAAATGTCAGAGCCAACAGGTGTTGACAGGTGAATCTGCTGCAGTTAATGTAATGGCTAATCTTGTGAGGGACCTGCAGTAACCTGTTCTGTATGTATGAACCTGTGGTACTACACATCACTGGGCTGACATGTCTGAAGGCTATGTCTCTGTGACAAAGGGTATGTATGCAAGGTCACACTATCTGACAACAGTGTCCCTCATACACTGTTGCATGCATACACACCTGGTACATGTACATATAAAGCTGTACCTTGCCTATGACATGGCTGGTGTATTCCCACTCTGCCATACTCCCTCTTGGGAATGTCTTCAGGGCCACAGCCTGCATCCACACAGACACATGGAACACAAACAGAATACAGCATGTCAGACTTCATTCAGTCAGTAGTACTAATGGCAATAATGCATCATGGCAAATAAGGTACATACACCTGTATGTGTACCCATAACAAATGCAAGCAGACAACACCTTTCATAGTGTTACATAGCTACACTGTACTATATTCACCCTGTGCATCAGGCCCATATTAGCATATCCCTGCATCGATGGTATGGATGACAGGGATGTGGCACAGGTATCATCATATGCAGAGGGTGTGATGTGGGTTTGCCAGAGGTCTAGGCTGAGCCATACAGTTGACATCATGTGTGTGCGTTTGGAGGGGTATCCAATAGATGGGCTGTGTTGAGGTGCTGTGTGTGTCTGAAGGTGACCTGCCTGTGAGACAGATGTGTGTGTGTATGTATGCACACAGTCACGCCATGTGGCTGCCATACACAGGGGCACATTGGACAACTGTGGAATGTACATGGCAGGGTGTCCAGTTCACCATCTCAGGCCATGTACAAAGGAATTGGTCCTGCCAGGGGTATCACTGGCACCACCAGGCCCAAGGCCAGATGCAGTACTGCTTCCTGATGGTGACTGCTGTCTGCTGGATCTGTGACCCTGATGGGACCAGATAGAAACACGTGCCCATGGTCTGCTCCAGTGTGATGTGTACAGCAACCCTTCTTCATTAGTGCTAGTGACACGGCCATTACAAGAGTGTGAATGTGCACAGCCCCATAGACTCTCAGCTTTTGTTGGTGCTGACCTAAGTCCACATGGCCGATATCCATCTCCTACCACATGCTATAAAACAGACATGCCACGGTTGAGGATTGCCAAGGTCTCACCCCACAGTCTCAATATTTTGATGTGTGGCCTCAACAAGGTCATGTATGTCACCATGGTAATCAGGAAGAGTTGCATCCATCACCCTGAGTATTTGGTGTGGTGTTCACTACATGCCTGTGCATCCATGACAGCTCAAAACATGTCTGGTGACTCCTGCTGTGTCACTTGTGACAGCAGCTTGATGAGCAATGATCCTCTTGCGAGCACCCATGTCCATCCGCCTGTGTGGGACCTCGCCTGCACTCTGGCTATGGCCAGTGTCTACATTCACACCTGTCATAGTCACCAACTAGCCTGTTCAATGCCACCACCTGCCAACTGTCCATCATCTGTGTCAACTGGTGATGGGGTATGTGTGGGGATTGTCACTGTGTGCTAGGATGGTGTGGACAAGAGTGGGATGGCAACCAATGGCACAGATTCAGCCCCTGACAACCACACCTGTACCTCACTATTCCTATCATCATTGTCAGAGTCTGCAGAGATAATGACATCAGTTTCCAAGCAAGATGGACCCTGAACCTCATTGCCACCTGTGAGGGGAAGAAATCATATGTGCATTAATACCTGCACTTTGAGATTGGCTGGTATATATACACACACACACACACACACACACACACACACACACACACACACACACACACACACACACACACACATTTACAGGTGAGGTGGCACAAATCAGTTTCACATATGACACATTACCCAAATGGTGACATGCATGATGCATTGCAGCCAGTTTTACTGCATGTAACTAACAATACAGAGCACTGGGATAGTTGATTAGTGTTAGTAGGTGATGACCCTTCCCCAGCACAGACTGCATCCATGTACACATCATTGCTGTTCACCTGTATAGAACAATGGCAAGTACTACAGAACATACCTCACAACTGTACAGATCCTCGCAGGATGTGTAGATGTCTGGCTCATATGTTTGCTCTGTTTCTCATAACCCCTGTGTTTCTATGATACATAACTGGGATGATCTGAGGAGTGACATCACTGATTAATGACATACATTTGAGTGTCAGACCTCCAAACCAGCAGTAAATGTGTGGTCACATAATTCCTTTTATACAACCAACCATCTAAGCTTACAGTGGATATGATAAGTGTACACAACACTGTTAACATGCCATGTTCTTGTAATATATGAGATGAGACCACAATAATGCATTCAAATATGTTATCCACCTTTCATGTGACATATGACCTGTGCAATCCATTCGATAAACAAACAAATGTGTTAACGTGTAAAATATAATGACTGGAATATGTAAAATATGGTGGTTGCATAGGTGTGCACACCCTTAATATGATACTTTGTTGCAGTTTGTAAGTGACTTACAGCATTCACTCTTCTTGTGAAGGTGTCTATCTGCATGGCACATCTTGATTTGGCATTATTTGACCACTCTTCCATACAAAGGTCACCCAACTCTGTCAGATTGCAAGGGCAGCTCATGTGCACAGCCCTCGTCAGGTCACACTGGGGTTTTCCTTTCTGATGTAGGTCTAATCTCTGGCTGTGCCAATCCATAACCATGTGTGTCTTCAGGTGGAGCCTTTCCTAGGTAGCTTTGGATGTATGCTTTGGGTCTTTGTCATGTTGAAGGCTGGCACCCCTCCTCATCCTCAGCATTCTTGCAAACACCTGATGGATTTGGGTCAGATGTTGGTGTTATTTGGAACTGTTCAGAATTCCCACCACCATGACTACAGGCCCAGTTCTGGCTTTTGAACAGCATCCCCACAGCAGGCCACTGCCACCAGCATGATTCACTATTCAGGTTAAGAGGGGTGTTGCTTGTGCACCACACATGCCTTTTGGTTTTGTGGCTGTGAGGTTGATTCATAGTCTTATTACACCATAACACACCATCACACATGCCTTTGGAGACATGATGTGCTGTATTGCAAATTGTTTCCACCCCTGGATATTTATTTTGGTGTGGGGAAATGCTTTCATCTTCTGACCATACCCCATAGGCCAGACGTATGCAGAATACAGGAGAGTGTTCTCACATGTAGCACACAACACCAGTACTTGCAAGAGATTCTTGCAACTCCCTCAATGCTGCTGTATGTCTCCTAGCAGCCTCCCTGACCAGGTTTCGACATGTCTTGTCATCATTTTTAGTGAGACGTCAGGTTCTTTTTAACAGCCCTGTTGTCCCATATTCAATCCATCTGCCTCCACTGTGGTCCATGGTGTATGCAATGCTGTGGTAATGCTGTTGCACCCTACTCTTGACTGATACCTTTCAAATATGAGATCCCTTTGCTGCTTTGTAAGCTGTCTGCAAGCCATGGCTGTTACAGGCAACTGAGCAGATGTCATGAATATTCTACTTGGACAGCAGACTGTTATTTGGTGTTAGTCAGAGTGCCTTTACTTGATGGCAGGTGTGAACCCAAGCAGACTGAATGCTGTCAGTAAATCACAAACTACTGCAATAAAATATTATTTGAAGGGTGTGCACACATATGCATCCAGCTTATTGTAAGGCTTGTATACTCCATATTTGGTGCCCAACAGATTGATTGGTTTTACAACTGAATTGTTGATGTTATAGGTCAAATTACAGGTTAGAAAAGGTGTGGACTGAGATATTGCAGTCTCAATTTGTATATATATATCACAAACACCTGGCATCTTAACAGGGGTGTGTACACTGTTTATATCAACTGTATGAGTGCAATGTTTCCCACATGTCCCTACCTTAGGCCGTTTGTCCCCCCATTTTGTTGGTCTCACTCCAGAAGTCTTAAACTGACAGGTTGTGAGGTATGCTGCAGGGATGTTACATTCTCTTCAGATAGGCCCATGTGGTGACCACTGTATTGCAATGCAGTTAACCCCACCACAAGTGAACATGCACATAAAGCAATATGGCTATGAGTGACAGTTGTGTGCATGGTACATTGCATGGCTTTCACATGCCTGGGGTATTGGCAAACCACAACAGAACAATTCCATACTCACCAGCTTCAGGCTGCCATCCCACATGCAGACTGAGGGGACCTAGGTAGTTGTTGTAGAGAAGTATTGTCAGCAGACTCACATGTGGCATTGGTACAGGATGGATGTAGCATCTCTGCACATTTACAGTGCAACCCCCAATACTACACAATTTGCTGTCCCTCACCATAGATGTGCACTTCTGTGCATTAGAAAACCTCATCCAAAACTGCAATCTGACCTGACACATGCACATAGATACTCTACAAATACAAGTATGTCTGCTACACTAGTCTAGTAATCTCCACTGGGGCCTTACCTGCACACTCCTCATCCATTTTCTGCAAGCCACCCAACTCCAGCATGTGGGAGGGTCTGTTCCCTGATGTTGTACTGAGATGGGTGCCCAAAAGTTGCCGAGAAGCTCCTCAGTAGGTGTCAATGGGGGATGCATAGCTGGACCCCTACCTGTGGCTATGCGGTCCCTGGCCACTGCAGCACTCCTTTGCTGGGCATGGCATATGAGGTCATTTGCATGATGCCAGACCTGCTCATATGTATGTGACTGCAGACTGACATCATTTACCCTGTGGACAAGTTCGTCACACAGGCCGTTCCTCTCCCGCAGATGTTACTGGATCCAGCCAAGCACTATGGCATGGTTTTGTAGTATGCCTTCTATGATTATATTTGTCTCAGATGCTGAGAAAGTAAACCTTTGCTGATGCGACATTGCACCTGGAAGACATGACAAGGGAAACACATCAATGGACCACATACATTTTGCAACAGTATGTACAGAACCTGCACAGCTACATTGAATACCAGTAGCCACCACTCACAACCACAACATACCCCTGTAATCTATCAGCACTGTATCTGCTTGCATTGCACTGCTGGTCCTGATGTGTCATATTTCCCCCAATGAGGCTTAGTTTATTTCATAATCCTCTACTCCTCATTCATGTCTGTGTAGAGGGATGACATTGGTCATCTTCCATGTGGATGGGGTGTGGAAGGTGCCAAGGCTTGGTGTGACTACAGTGTGTAATGGAGCTGGGAGCACATGCCTAAGTTCATAGGTGTTATCAAGTCCCATGGATACTTATGTTTGTTGCCTTTCAGTAGGCAATATGTACCTGCTCACTGGTGATGATGGGAAGGGTGTTGGTGCTGTGCATATCCACCTATAGTGATGCTGAGCCAGGGGGTGATGTTTGCCCTAAACCTATCTGCAGCTGGTTGGCTATAGCTATGCTGTGTGTCTATGTGGTCTGATTAACCACCATTACAGGGTGGGTTGGTTTGCTGCCTCTGAGATTGCAGTCATATGTGAAGATGGCCTTGTGATTGGCTTTGGTGGATGTGTTAAATTTGTACTCTTAGCCTTACAGTAGTCCACCTGTAACCGTATATGCTTGATCAGACAAAAGCTAAATAGATGCCAAGTGGGTGCCACATCCTAATTTGCCCTATACAGCCAATATAGGGACAAAGTCTGTGGTTTGTGTATTGCTGCTGTCCAGCAAATGGGGTTTACTCTACTTTAGTGGAGGCAGGTTTTGCAAGTATTGTTGAGTCCATACAGCTATGTTAGTGTTCATATAGTTGTTTGTAGTAGGCATGGACACACAGTCATAACACAGTTGGCCACCTCTCCAATTTCAAATAGATATTCATGCCTATTATGGTACCCATGGCTGTGTTAGGACAATATAACAACCAGTAGCTGTAGCAATGTCATTCTGTTGGATGCACAGTAACTAAGATTACACACGTGTACAACATGTACAGTTTATTTAACTATCATTTTGCATCCAATATCTGTTGTTATGAGGCGGCCAGATATACCTACTCATACTGACATGTGCACAAGTAATACCTGATATACATTTCTGTTCTATGTCAGTATGGCACACTGTATTCACACTCTTGATGCCCAGTCATCCCTCTCAAACTGTTAGAGCAGGGCATCTGTAGGATGCTACACATACGTGGGGGCAATGGGACAAAATTAGTGACACTGTCTTAATATTGCTGTAATACACTTGAGTCAGTCAACAGCAAAGCAGCCTTTGCTTTGACAGACATACCCTGGAGGATGTCCAACACTCATATGGCAGGAAGAGAGGAGAAAGACTAGGAGTGTGGTAGTGAGGGTAAGAACTTTTAATGTTGGCAGTATGACTGATATGCAGACAGATCTAGCTGATATGATGGCCAGAGAAAGGTGGATATATTGTGTGTGCAAGAGACCAGATGGAAGGGGAGAATGGCTAGGTGTATGGGAGGCAGGTAATAATTATGTATCAGGGTGTGGATGGGAGGGGAAAGGGTGTAGGGGTTATCCTGAAGGAACAGTATGCCAAGGGTGTTTTTGGAGGATGACATGAGTGTCTGATAGAGTGATGTTTATGAATCTGGAAATTGATGGTGTAATGATGAATGCTGTTAGTGCATATGCTATGCAAATTGCTTGTGCGATGGATGAGAGAGAGAAATGTGAAGTCATTTGGATGATGTGGTGATGACTGTACCCAAGGGTAAGAGAGTGGTGATTGCAGCCAATTTCAATGGCCATGTTGGTGAAGGGAACAGAGGGGATGAGGAAGGGATGGGTATGTATGGTGTTAAGCAAAGTAATGCAGATGGTGAGATGGTAGTAGATTTTGTAAAAAGAATGGACATGGCTGTGGTTAATACATACTATAACAAGAGGGAGGAGCACAGGGTGACATACAAGAGTGGAGGGAGATGCACACAGGTGGAATATATCCAGTGTAGGAGAGCCAGTTTGAAAGAGATTGGAGACTGTAAAGTGATGACAGGGGAAAGTGTAGTTAGGCAGCAGAGACAGTTGGTCTGTAAGATGACGTTGACGATCAAGATGAGGAGGATCAGATGGTGGCAACTGGAAAAGGGTGATTGTGAGGTGTTCAGGGAAGTATTAAGACAGGCACTGGGTGGCAGTGATGATTTAACAAATATCTTAGTAAGTACAGCAGAGCTAGTAAGGGAGATAGCTAGAAAGGTGCTTGGTGTGATGTGGCTGGAGGAAGGAGTACAAGGACACCTGGTGGTGGACTGAGAAAGTACAGGACAATATACAGGGAAAGAGGTAGAGGATGCAGGAGTGGGATTGTCGGAGAGATGAGGAAAGTAGACAGGAGTATAAGGATATGAGATGCATGGCAAAGAGAGAGGTGGTAAAGGCTAAGAATGAGGCATATGAAGACTTGTATGACAGGTTGGACACTAAGGAGGGATGAAAGGACTTGTACTGGTTGGCTAGACATAGGGACTGAGCTAGGAAAGATATGCAGCAGATAAGAGTGATAAAGGATAATGAGGGAAATGTACTCACAATTAAGGAGAGTGTGTTGAGCAAATGGACAGAGTACTTTGAGAGGCTGATGAATGAAGAGAATGAGGGAGAGATGATTGGATGATGTGGGTATGGTGAATCAGGAAGTGCAATGGCTTACCAAGGAGGAAGTAAGGATAGCTATGAAGAGGATGAATACTGGAAAGCCTGTTGGTCCACATGACATACCTGTGGTAGCATGGAGGTGTTTAGGGGAAATGGAAGTGATGTTTTTCACCAGATTGTTTAATGATATCTTGGAAAGTGAGAGGCTGCATGTGGAGTGGAGAGAAAGTGTTTGTGTACCATTTCAAGAATAAGGTTGATGTGCAGAGCTGTAGTAACTACAGAGGATAACATTAATCAGTCACAGCATGAAGTCATGGGAAAGAGTAGCGGAAGCTAGGTTAAGCAGGGCGGTGATGAGTAATGGTCAGCAGTATGTTGTCATGCCAGGTAAGAGCACTACAGATGTGATGTTTGCTTTGAGAGTATTGATGGAGTAGTACAGAAAAGGTCAGGAGTTGATTGGTGTCTTTCTGGACATAGAGAAAGCATATGATGGAGTACCTAGAGTGGAGTTGTAGTATTGTATGAGGAAGTCATGAGTGGCAGAGATATATATAAGACTGGTGCAGGATATGTACATGGGTGGTGTGACAACGATGAGGTCTGTGGCCGGAGTGATAGATGCATTTAAGGTGGAGGTGGGATGACATCAGGGATCATCTGTGAGCCCTTTCTTATTTGCAATGGTGATGAACAGGTTGACAGACAAGATCATACAGGAGTCCCCATCGATGATGATGTCTGCTATTGACATTGTGATCTGTACTGAGAGTAAGGTAGAGATTTAGGAGACCCAGTAGAGGTGGAAATATGTTCTAAAGAAGAGAGGAATGAAGGTCAGCAGGACTAAGACAGAATATCTGTGTGGGAATGAGAGGGAGGATAGTGGAATGTTGAGGATGCTGGGAGTAAAGTTGGCAAAGGTGGATGAGTGTAAATGATTGGGATCAACATTTCAGAGTAATAATGATTGTGAAGGACAGGTGAAGACGGGAGTACAGGCAAGATTGAGAGGGTGGAGAAGAGTGTCAGTAATGATTTGTGACAGACGAGTACCAGTAACAGTGAAAGGGAAAGCCTACAACAGTGTAGTGAGACAAACTATGTTATATGGGTTGGAA
This sequence comes from Protopterus annectens, assembly GCF_019279795.1. Lineage (NCBI taxonomy): Eukaryota > Metazoa > Chordata > Ceratodontiformes > Protopteridae > Protopterus > Protopterus annectens. Next base: position 430,398,981 of record NC_056733.1, on the reverse strand, counting down.
ACACTGTAATTGACAAAAAGGCAGGCATCCGAGTTGGAAGTGGCAGAGATACAGATGTTAGGATTTGCACTGGTTGTGATGAGGGTGGACAGGATTAGCAATGTGTGTATGACAGGGTCAGGCATGTTGGATGGTTTGCAGACCAATCCAGAGAGGCAAGATTACATCAGTTTGGACATGTGCTGCAAAGGGATGCTGAGTATATTTGGAAAAGGATGGTAAGGATCAAGCTGCCAGGTAAGATGAAAAAAGGAAGGCCTCAGATAAGGTTCCTGTATGTGGTGAGAGATGACATGCAGGTGGCTGGTGTGACAGAGCAGGATGTAGAGGACAGGCAGAAATGACAACAGATGATCCACTGTGATGACCCCTAATGAGAACAGCCAGAAAAAAAAGGAGATGTTGTGATGTCTGTCTTCAATGATTTGCCAGACATAACACAACTGTATGAGTAAATGACTAAAAATATGAGGCACACATATGGTCAGTGTGAATAACTCTGGACAGTTTAATGGTATGAGCTCAGTATATCACATGCAGTTCAACACACACATGTGCAACAGTACTTTACTATGCAAATACCATGTATAGGTCTCCCACATTTCTGAGACAAACAAGTATATCATAGTTGTATTCACAAGTAAGATATGGATATGTACGACATCCCAGTAGCCAGTCTAACATTGTCACAGTCAGTATTGTTCAACACACATTGCAGTAGTAGTCATGTGTGAGACATCCTTTCCTGGGGTGACTCAGGGGCCTGACCTATGATTTATGTCACTGTAGACAGACCCAGATGCTATGGCCATAGGTTTTGATGAGCAATATATCAGTACAGAAAGTCTTGTTGAGACATATATGTTACAGCTCCTATTTCAACCCCCTACTGCAGTCCATTACATGCTTACTTGTTTGACATACCTGTTTGTTTTATTCAAGTGTAGGTGGTTATGTCCTGCTTGGTTTTTATATCTTCTTTTTCTTCTTCTTCTTCTCTCTTTTTCTGTCTCTCTGTCTCTGTCTCTCTGTCTCTCTCTCTCTCGGATGTAAGGTGCACATCTGTTTTGCAGAGGCAGCAGCTTGCCTTTTGTAGCAATGCTCATGAGCAGCTGATGGCCTGTGCACCAGTTGGTGTCCCCCACTTGATAATTGCATGCAGAGCAGCTGTGTTGTTATTCATATAGCCAATGGCATGGAAACACACTCCTGTCATTAAGTATGTCATGTGAGCACTGGCCTTTTTCCTTGCCAGTGAGGAGAACTTAATGAAGGTGTGTGAACAACAGCATCACAGAGGGTATTTGGAAATACCTCTTACAACAACAACTGTGAAGACAGGCCAATAAAATGGGGGAGAATGTTCCAGACATAAGGACAGAATGTAAGTATTGCTGTTATACATTTGGATTAATGCTAGTCCAACAGGGTTTGTGTGGACATGGAGTTTCTGGGTGATTTCAACTCTGACAGTGTTATGTGTTTGACATAACTCTCACCTGAAGGGCTATCCACAGAATGGCCAGAATTTGGACTCCTATGCTTGGTGTGTTCCTTAGACATTTTTGTCTTTGGAAAATCAGTAGCATACTCTTGGGATTGCAGTCAGTAACTGCTAACATCCATTTGTGTAGCTGACCTCATATCCCTCAGAAAAGATATGTTACAACTAACCCTGTTACAACAGCAACATTTTCAGTTTATAACATCAATATTTCAAATATGCCCCTGTTTTTGGGCCTCTGTCCACAATTGTGTTAGGCTTTGTCCAGATATCATACAGTAAGAGGTTGTTAGGTATGGTATATGATTATTTAGTGACTACATTCCTGACATTATCCAAGTGATGTATCAGACTGCCAGACATGTTATGTGGGAGGGCCTTATATATGAGGGGAAAGCCTGGACCTTCTGTGGAGTTCTGTACAGTTCAGGGGTCTGTGTATTTCTGGCAATTTTTGACAGACTATCAGGATTGTGTAGCAGTGTATTGTGTCAATCTTATTTTGCCTGTGTAGGGAGGGGTGTGGATGTATGTGTTATGGCTCCTTTTCTATCTGCTTGCGCATGCTGCTCCTGTTTCTGGTGGTCTATCAGCTGTATATGGTTGTTAGGGCAGACTGAGACATGTCCCATACCACAGTCAGGCATCATAGTACACTGTGAATTGGTCAAGTACACATGGGGGTAGTGTGTGAGTGGCAAACATGTTGAGATGTTTTTGTTCACACAGTCCTTATACTGTACTTTTCCTTTGGCTTACTGGTATGTCACTGTGGTCATGGGTATGCACTTTTACACTGGAGTCGGTTTTTCTGTGCTGTGACATCCCTGTAGTGCCTGATATATTTGCCAATACATGTGTAATTCCCCTAGCAGATTTGGGTCAGTGTTGTGTCAGTCTGACTATAGTTTGGACAGTGCTTGGTGGAATTCTTAGCAACTGAGTGTAGTTTCACTAATGTGATGTTATGTCTAGATATTTGTAGGATGTAGTGTTGCCTGCACCATAAGTGTTGTGTATTTCTGACACATCAGTGGGCTGATGTGAGGACTTCAGACACTAACTAGTGGGAAGTAACTGAATGTTGGACTTATGCTATTTCAGTCAATATATGTTAGGACAGACACGATGGTGTTACTACAGCAACTGTGTCAGCTTATCTGCTCCAGTATTTCAGAAATGCCCCTATTTCCCTGGCTTTCTCCCCTCATTTGTCAGGCCTGGCCCAGGTTCATTGCACTAAAGGGTTCTGAGCCTACCTTGGGACTGTCTGGATTGTTGCAGTATGTCTAGGTTTATTGCTTATATTTTGGGTCTGTTCCACAGATGCATTATGTTCATATCCCTGGTAAATCACTGTGATGATCTGAGGATTTCTGACAGTAAATGATGACATACAGTTCAGTTTCAGAACTCACATCCTTCATAACATGTATGTTGTAACAAATCCTGTCACTCTGGCAACAGTCTACATTTATAAGAGCAATATTTGAAATATGTCCCTAGTTTTGTCCAATTGTCCCCCCATTTGGACAGCCTTGGGCCAGATTTCTTGCAGTTAGGAGTTGGTAGGTATGGTTCTGAGGTATGACTCCAATGTTATGAGTATATATATATATATATATATATATATATATATATATATATATATATATATATATATATATATATATATATATATATATATATATATATATATATATACATTCATATATATATATACACATATAGATATATTTATATATTTATATGCATATGCATATATTTTATATGTATATCACTATTTATATTATGTATATATTTGCCCTTATATATGCATCTCCATACATATATACATTTGTATATGTATAAATACGAAACCTGACTGATTCTATGGAATCTTTTCCCTATTGTTGAATGAGCATATGTTGGAAAAAGCATCAGTAGTCGCTACAGCTCAAATGCTATGTTGTACAGGGCCCTGGGTTCAAGACCTGGCAGGGCTGATAATTTTGTTGCTCTTACTCCTACTTACAACCGCTTACTCATGCTTACACCCGCACTAATTCTTTAAAAGAAAGAGAAAGGAGTGATAGGAAAGTGGTAGAAAAGGGGCAAACAGAGGGAAGAACAATATGAAAGATAGCTATGGATGTGAAGGACGGGTGTACCGAAGGTCCATAGCTGTCCATTTCTTATACAGCACCAGCTGTGCATTCGTACAAAATTTGGAGGTGAAGTTGGACACTCATACCCCAGAGAGGGGTTAGGGCAACAGAAATGTGTTGTTACACCTGCTAAGCATAGCTGAGCATTGCTAACCATTGCTCACAGTTCATTCTCATAATATACCACACTAATGACATAATTTAGTAAGTGTATATTATTTCCATTACATGACATGGCTGTATGTGCTTTCATTACAGTAGCAATGGGTATAACTATACTGTATGGGACATGTGTATACATGGGTGTTTTCACGTTATATGCACTTATACATCCATTTTACATGAACTACACTACCCTGGGTAACAAAAATAACTTACCACATATTTTAATATGAACATAGCAATTTTAAGACTGCTTTCCCATGTAAATATGGATTGCCTGATGCATCACTCAAACCATGTATACCTGCAAGCAAAACTGGGACACTAACCACTACACTGTCTTGGTTTGGGGATGTGAGCTGTATATTTCCTTCCTTAGTTGTCTTTGAAAGAGCTATTACTGCTGATTTTTACAAACTGCAAGTTCAATATTATACAAAAAGAAAGTATAATTTTAATCTTAATAAAAGTGAATGGGATCTATTACAAGAGCATAGGACAGACAGCAGTATACGTATCAAGAAACCTGACAAAGGGGGAGGCATTGTCATTTATGATACTATAAAATATTATAGCACTGTGTTACAGATTTTAAATGACAATAGGCCATATATTAGTGTTTCTGTTAATGAAATAAATATTGCACACAGAAGAATTGACTACTATTTTGAAAAATATTTAGCGGAAAAAAAAAAGAATCTCAAGAGATACCTATAATTTCCTTCTAGTCAAAAGCCCATGGTAGTGACCATTTTTGACCTACCTAAAATACACAAGAGTATCACAATGCCCCATTCAGGCCTATTATTGCAGGAAATAAGTCAAAAACTTTCCCAATAGGTGTGTTTATAGATACAAAATTGAAAGCAATATATTCTAAAATTGAACATCTGATCATTGATTCATGGTATTCTCTTGGACATTTAAAAGATGAATTGTGGACAAAAGACCTAATATTTTTAACTATTGATGTTGTCGACTTATTCACCTCCACTCCTAAAGATATGGATCTAGAATGGTTTCTTAATAGTATTACTAAATATTCAGACCTTGATTTTAATGAACTCAGTTTGGTACATTAGTTAAATTTTTTTTTGTCATTTTAAAGTAAGAATAAAGTGGTTTTCTTCTCCACAATTGGCCTTTATTGTGAGCTTGACATGTGTGTAAAGTGACTTTTCTTGGTACTGTGTTTGGAGTTTTTTTTGAGTCACTTCACCTAACTTTCTGGTATTTGAGTCGCTTGGTGTTTACCCACTAATGGATTCTTTGAAATTCCGAGTTTATTTTCCCCCATTCAGAGGGATGAATTTGATAAAATGAATGCTGAGATCCAAATTGTGAAGGGCAAGCTCACGAGGCTCATTGACCTTTTAAGCCAACCAGAATGTTCATTTCCAGCAGCACAGAAATGTATTCCATCATCTACCCTGAGTGCTGAGAGTAATGCTGTTGAATTAATGAAAAACAGACGGGGTGACATAAACTGTGATGGCGGTATTATAGGGCTTCTCCACATACTCGTGAAGACTCTGATTCAGGCTCATTTATTAGTGAATTTGTAAGGCATGGAACGAGACCAAAAGGAACTGTTCCTAAAAGGACTTATGCTGTCTCGGCAGCTGCAAAACCATCTTCAAAAGGTAACATTGGATTGAATTATTCCGTGTGTGCTATTAATAGCATTTCACCTTCAGTGAGGATAAGCTTCATTCTAGCAGGCAAATGACTCCTGAACTAGATCATTTTATCTCTAATGACTACAATTGTAATGCAGAACAGTTATTTTGTACTAGCGAGCAGTCCAATGTTACTAATGGCTATTCTGGCTGTGACTCATTGAAGGACAAGATTTTTCTTTTCAAAAGTAATATTTAAAGTCAAACAAATACAGTTGAACAATGCCTATCTCAATAAATGTTTAAAATTGTGTATTGTACCACAGGGTATGAGGGTTTTTAAGGTCCCTTTGGGGCTTGATTTCACCGATTCATTATGTGACGAATTTTCTGCTTTGTATAATAATTTTGGTTTTGATTTTATGAAGCTAATTATTAAGTATAATGATTCTAAACTTAGTTTATTGATAAGTGAGGTAGAAAAGTTAAATATTGACATTCAACAAGACTTGATATTCAAACAAAATGAGGAATTGTATGTGAAACAGTTTAGAGTTGTAGAGAATAAATGTAAAAAAGATTTTTGAAAAGAAAAACAAAAAAATGAGAAGGAATACTATGCATTATAGAAACAAGACTGTTTATGCTTGGGTACATAAAGAGAAGGGTAAACTGGATTTAAATGCCACACTTTAAAACCAAATCCTTCAGTGAACCTTCAAATTTCTATAAGTCAAACCAGCAGTATCATTGCGGCAGGGATTGGAACTTATGGGAATCAAGGCAGATACATACCCAGGAGATGGACAGACATATGAAGAAGTGGTGTAACCCCAGATAGTTAGAAGGGAAGATGTAGTATTTTCTTTCAATAATTTCAAGATTTATAATTACAGTAATCATGTTATTAAAAAAGAACATTTTTCTTTATTTTCTAAAGGTTTGAAGTTTATTCCAACTATGAAGTGTAATATTGTTGATTCTCTGGTTGAATTGAAATTGTTTTTGAGAAAATTGAACTTGGCATTTTTATTTAAAAATAATTATAAGTGTACCAGCAAACACAAAAGTAGTACATTAGAGTTAAAGAAAAAAGTGTGTACAACCCCACTTTACACCCTTCCTTAGTTGTCTTTGAAAGAGCTCTTACTGCTGATTTTTACAAACTGCAAGCTCAATATGATACAAAGGAAGCATAATTTTAATCTTAATAGAAGTGAATAGGATCTATTACAAGACCTTAGGACAGACAGCAGTATACGCATCATGAAACCTGACAAAGAGAGAGGCATTGTTATTTATGATACTATGAAATGTTATAGTACTATGTTACAGATTTTAAATGACAATAAGACATATATTAGTGTTTCTGTTAATGAAATAAATATTGCACACAGAAGAATTGACTCCTATTTGGAATAATACTTAGTGGAAAAAAGAATCTCAAGAGATACCTATAATTTCCTTCTAGTCAAAAAACCCATGGTAGCGACCTTTTTTGGCCTACCTAAAGTACACATGAGTATCACAATGTCCCCCTTCAGGCCTATTATTGCAGGAAATAAGTCAAAAACTTTCTCAATAGGCGTGTTTATAGATAAGAAATTGAAACCAATATATTCTAAAATTGAACATCTGATCATTGATTCATGGGATTTCCTTGGACGTTTAAAAGATGAATTGTGGACAAAAGACTTGATATTTTTAACTATTGATGTGGTTGACTTATTCACCTCCATTCCTAAAGATATGGGTCCAGAATGGTATCTTAATAGTATTGCTAAATATTCAGACCTTGATTTTAATGAACTCAGTTTGGTACATAAGCTAAATCATTTTTTTATTTCATTTTAAAGTAAGAATAAAGTGGTTTCCTTCTCCACAATTGGCCTTTATTTTGAGCTCAACAAGTGGGTAAAGTGACTTTTCTTGGTACTGTGTTTAGCTGTATATTTTTATTTATCACCTATTGGATATTAATATTATATTACTATATTAAATGGAGAGTATTGAGGTTTTCGGCCATGTCATTGAGGACTGCTGTCGACATAATGGTATGCATTTCAGTTTCAGACTTGTATCCTTCTGAACATTAATGCTAATGCATAACCTGTTTTCTATATATTTTCTGTCTGTCCTCTGTGCAGATGGGAAGACATCGGTGCTCAGGCTGTGGTTGACTACACTGCAGAATGGGTCTGAGGGAAATGCATGTGTTCATGTTTGATGCAGCCAGGAATGGTATTAGGCCTATGGAGACCTCTATGTGTTGCCTTTGAGCAGGCATTAAAGACCTGCTTCCTGATCATGATGGGAGGGGGCAGGTGCTGTCCATGTACATGTGTACCTATGGGGGGACAGGGGGTGATGTTTACACTTCACATGTCTGTTGCCAGTTGCCTATATCCATGGCATATGTGCATGTGGTGTTATTAACCACCACTACAGAGCAGATATGTGTGTTGCCTCTGGAATTGCAGACATGTCTGTAAGGCCTAGTGATTGGCCTTGGTAGATGTCTCAAGATTCCACTCAAAGACAGCCTTAGGGTACATTACCTGTGACCTTACTTGCTTGTGCAGAACAAGGTGACATGGCTTGCAATGAGGCACCTCTTCATTCTTGGCCCATCCTGCGATTATTTCCACCTGTGATGGTAGTTGTGTATTGCTGCTGTCCATCACAGGTGTTCAATCTACCTTGAGGGGCTTGATGTTGTCCTGTTGGGTATTGCTAAGGCCATTAAACTATGTAGGTGCCCACATAGTATTGTGGTGTTGGCCTAGACACTGCTGCTAGTTCCAACATATGGGACACCCTTCATGTGGGCCTTTCCCACTTTCCTTGCCTGTGTGGGGGACATTACAGAGGTGTGGGAGCTACAGCTTCACAGACAGTAGGTGGAAATACCTCACAGGATAGGACATGTGGATACAGCCCAACAACATGGGTGACAAAGCTCCAGAACTGGGTACAGACTGTATGTCATTAATGCTGTTATACACATGGAGGGTTGCTAGATTGACAGGGTTCATCTGGACATGCATTTACTGGGTGACTTGGCATCTGACAATGATATGCCTCTGACATACTTCTCAACTGGCATGTTGTCCACAGACTGGCCAGATGTTTGTCTGCTATGCTTGGTCTGTTCCTCGAACAATATCTGTTTTTGTGGGGTTGGTAGGATAATGTGAGAATTGTAGTCAGTAACTGTTGACATCCATTGGTGTTCCAGACATCATATCCTTCAGGGATGTTATGTTACAACAACACATGTAGCACCAGCTACTGTTTCAGTTTGTAACACCATTATGTGTGATATGTCCCTCTTTCTAGCCCCCTGTCCCACAAGTACATCATACATTGTCCAGATGTCCTGCACTATGAGGTACAGAGGTATGGTATAGTATTAATTACCAACTGCACTCCAGTTATCATACCAGTGACCTGGCAGACTCCTGGCCATGGTATGCAGTGGTGGCCAGGATTATGGTTCCACACCCTCGTAATTCTGTGAAATTCTATACATATGACAGTTATGTACATCTGACCATTGTGAACAGACTTACAAGACTGTGTAGCAGTGTTGTGTGTAGATGTTTATTGGGCTGGGTAGGGAGAGTAGCAGATGTGAGTGCCATGCATCCTTTACCTATCTGACTCTGCATGCTGCTCCACCTGCTGGTGGTCTGTCAGGTCTGTATGATTGTAGGGACTGACTGTGCAATATCCTGTAACACCTCATGATTCCCAGTACACTGTGAATTGGGCAAGTATATGCCAGTGTAGTGTGTGACTGGCAATCAGGATATGGTTGTTCAGACAGTCGTTCTACTCTAGAGTACATTTTGGGTACTGGTATATTGCTGTGACTGTGGTGCAAATGTTTTTGGGTGGACATTTTTGCACCACTCTCTGCTTTTCACTACAGTTCCATCCTTGTAGTGCATGCTATATTTGAATATACATGGGTAATTGCCCAGAGGTGATGTGGGTGAGTGTCATGGTTCACCATAGGGGCTATCTATAGGGCATTTATGTTTTTACTATTTTGGCCACTGGTAACTAGCCCCTTTAGTATGCTTTGTACTATACCTACTTACTCATTATTTTCTGGCACCTGGGTTGAGGTCTGACTCTATCCATCCATATCTCACATCCCATCTCCAAAGATCTCTTGAACAAGCTCTGCCACACATATACGGGATTTTATTCCACCACATAGGGAGTCTTTGGGTGATGAATCTATCCCGTCTATGAATCTCCCCTCCAGCCGTTAGTATTAATGCCGTGTGCTTGTGGCTCTGGCCGGATTTAGATTTTGATTTTGAAGACATTTTTTTTGATAGAAGCATATTCACCAAATTGGGTGTTAGGCAAGGTCATGTTAGGCAGCAAAGAGCTCTGAACTGAATAGAGCTGGAGTTCTTTTCTGGAGTTCTTTCCGGACACATGTTTGAGACCCCTTTTCCTTTTTGGTGAGGAACTTTTGTGGCCTCTCAGCTGCTGCAAGTGTCGGGTCAGATACATTCCGAATGGGGCATTGTACTCAATCATTGGTCTGATGAGTGATGAGTATAGGGAGACTATGACCATATTGGTCCTATTGCACTTCATAATGTGCTGGGTGATATGTTTGACAGTTGTCAGGGGATTTCCATTCTGTTACTTCACTGTGGTCATACCTCTACACTGTCCAGAGGCCTAGACACTGTCCAGATGCATGGCTCATATGTTTGATCTGTTCCCCAGACAGTTGTTGTCCTTGGCTAATTAGTAAGATACTCTGGGGAATCCAGTCAGTAAATGCTAACATCCATTGGTGTTACTGATTTCATATCTCTCAGAAAAGATATGTTGTAACAAAGCTGGTAACACCAGCAACTGTCTACATTTATAACAGCAATATGTCCAATATAACCCTGTGTTTGGGGCTCTGTCCCCCAGTTACGTCAGGCTTTGTCCAGATGTTATGCACTAAGAGGTTCAGAGGTATGTAGTATCATTATTTCTTACATTCATTCCTGCTACCATCCCAGTGATGTCATAGACCCCTAGACATGTAACAAGGAGTGGCCATAGATATGAGTCCTGTGCCTATACATTCTGTGGGAAACTGTGCCTTTGAGACGTCTGTGCATGTCTGCCCATTTTTAAAAGACTGTCAGGATTGTGTAGCAGTATAGTGTGTACATGTTATTTGGGCTGTGTAGGGAGGGGGTACATGTGAGTGTCATGGGCCATTTCTATCTGACTGTGCATGCTGCTCTGGTTTCTGGTTCCCTATCACCCGTACATGCAGACCATGACATGTCCTGTAACACCTCATGATTCCTACTACACTGTGACTTGGGCAGTATATGTAGGGGTAATGTGTGATTGGCAAATGGGATTTTGTTGCTCACACAGTCATTATATTGTAGTGTTCAGTTTGCTTACTGGCATGTCACTGTGATTGTGGTGCAATTGTTTAGGGGTTTTCACTTTCACACCAGTGTCTTATTTCACTAGTGTTACATCCCTGTAGTGCTTGTTATATTTGCTAATGCATGTGTACAGCCCCAGAGCTGGACTTGGATAGTATTATGCTCAGTAGCTCAGTGTAGTTTCCCTAAAGTTGTGTTATGTCCACATATTCATAGGATGTCCAGTTGTCTGGCTAATATCTTTGGTCTGGTCCCCATAACTGTTGTATATTCCTGACACATCAGTGGGATGATGTGGGGATTGAGGTCACTAACTAATGAGAAGCAATTGAGTCCTGGAATTGTGATATTTCAGATATATGTTAGGACATACAGTGTTACTACAACTTTCTCAGATTATCTACTGACGTATTTTGGATATGTCCCTATTTTCAGGCCTTTGTCCCCCCCACATTTTCAGGTTTGGTCCAGATTCATTGCACTAAGGGGTTCTGATTATACATCTCCACTGTCAGGATTTTCACAGAATGTCTGGATGTTTCACCCATACTTTTATTCAGTTCCACAATTTATTTGTACATGTCTCGTAAATCAGTCATGATCCAAGGATTTATGTCAGTAAATAATGACATAACATTTCAGTTTCCATCCTCATATCCTTCAGTAATTGTCTGCTGAAATGCACCCTGTTACTGTAGAAAATGTCTTCATTTGTAACAGCAATATTTGAAATATGTCCCTATATGTGCCCCCCCCTTTTATAGCCTTTGTACAGGTTTCTTGCACTAACAGGTTGAGAGGGATGGTTCAGAGGTATAAGTGCACTGCATGTTATCTGTATATATATATATATATATATATATATATATATATATATATATATATATATTTCATCAGATATATATATGTGTATGTATGTCTATATACAACACATGAATAATTCCAGAAAGCTTTCTCCCTAATGCTGTATGCCTCTACTGCATGATGTGTTTGAAAAAACACAGCTAATTCCTCCAGCTCAGTTGATTTAGTGGTATGTTCTTCTAACTGCAGAGTTTAGGGTCATGGGTTTGACACTTGGGAATGCTGTCATTTTCATTTTCATTAATGTTAAATGACCAGAATGCATGATATGTTTGTAAAGCAGTCATGTTTGCACAGCTCAGATGGTGTAGTTGTATTTTGCTGTGATTGTAGAGGACAGCATCCCAGGTTCGAGACTTGGCAGGGCTGACTATTTTGTTGCTGGGCAGAACAAGGTCTGATGGATACAGAGTAATTATCGCACATTTAAGCATATTATACTTATAATTTTATATTATAAAATAATATTTCTATACACATTGTAATTTTACATTTACCTTCCATGACATCATGTATGTGCTTTTATTAAATTATATTCTTGTGTGACTATACTGTATGGGGCACTTGATTTTAGATGGGGGGTTTCACATATTTTCTACACTGACATCTCACTTTTGGAACTGCTACACTACCCTGGTTAACGAAAAATGTTGCTACATAGTTTCAGTTTACTAAAATAATTTTAACATAAGAATATAAGTTGTCTGTATTGGGACTCAAACCATGAATGCCTACTTGTAAAGCTGTGACTCTCAGCACTACACTATCTTTGCTTGAAAATTATGCTTCTTTATTTGCATTTAGCTCCTATGGGATGTTTAAGCTATGCTAAGCAGACGGCCATAACTTGCACACCCACTTAGCTACACTTAAACATTCCTTAGGCTAGTGAAAAAAAGTATATATTATTATTATTATTTTATTAGGTTATATGGGTATGTATTGTGGTGTTCTGACAACTACTTGGGACCAATCGTGAAATACTGGCATTCATTTGGCTTAAAGGCTTCTATCCTTCAGGGACTCCTGCTAATACGTATCCTGTTTCTATCAACTTTCTGAGTGTGTGAGAGCAATTTTTCAGGTGTGTGCCTAATGTAGTATTTATTCCCCTATCATTTGTGCCTTTGTTAACATGCACTGCTGTGAAGCAATATTGGCATACATTTGCTTTCAGACTTCTACCCTTACATGATTCATGCTGATGCATGACCTGTTCTCTATCAACTTTCTATGTTTGTGAGGGTATATTAGTGCTTTTTCACTTTTGGGGGATTTATATCCCATTATGTGTGGATTTGCACACATTTCCTTTTTAGAAGGTTACAAAATGTCATACGGCATTTTAGCAATGCAGTGGGTGTGTCACAGAACCTTTCACACACCTCCTGCATTGCTTTCTTGTTGCCGAGTTTTATTTCACTGTCTGTGGACACTGAAATGATAATTTTTTTTCATTTCAGTGTCCGAGGACACTGAAATACTGACATAACATTGGAGCAAAGCTCTAATATTATGCCAATTCAGCTTAGAAAGTGCTGTTTGGCACTTTCTGAGTGCAGGGGCCATGTTTAGTGTTCGTGCACTACTTGGACACACCCCCTGCACTCATTCACAGTTTGTGTCCATGTAGATTAAACAGCAGCATGCCTTCATAAATATGCAAGGGCCACTGCTGTTATGAATGGACACAAACCACTCTGTGCAAGAATATTTTTATTCTTGCAGGGAGTTTCTTAAATCTGGGGGAGTGTTTTTAGAATGTATAAAGAAGAAAGAAAACAAAAGAAAAAAGAGATATAAGATATTAAGTCACGAAACATTCAGAGATTTATTAGAGAAGAACAAAAATCATTTTATGAAAAAGAAAGAAAAATATATAAAATTAATCAAATTAAAATTAACAACTTATTATATAAACAAAAACATTGTTTACAAGGGAAGAAAGAAGAGGTAGCACCATATTGGAGTAAAATAATGAAAGAAGGAAAATAAGAGAATTAAAGAATAAGGAATGTAAGTAAACAAGTCAGCAAGAAGGAATATGCAAAAAAATTAAAGAATGTGTATTAGAATTATTTGTTAAAAAAGAAGAAAACAGAACAAATGTATGAAGGTATTCGGCATTTACTTCTCAGATGTGAAAGCAAACATGGGAGGGTTGTGGCTGACAAAGTTCGCAGATGACTGCAAACTAGGCGCCATAGTCGATACACCAGCTGACACATACATCCTACAGAAGGGACAACTGGTGCCGGAATCACGGCCTTAAACTGATTGCCAAGAAATGTATAGTCATCCCCTTTGGGAAAAACAAAATACCCACAAATTATCAGATAGACAGTAACCCACTGAGTACCGAAAAAGTAAACAGAGACCTGGGGACCCAAGTTGATAGTGACCTGTCATTTGACACCCACGTTGCCAAAGTGGTTAGAAAGGCTTTCTACCTTGCCCACCTTATCATGAAGGGGTTCACATCCAGATCAAAGGAGGTCATCATGCCCCTGTACTCCTCCCTTATCAGGCCCATGATTGAGTACAATGCCCCATTTGGTATGTACCTCACCCGGCACTTACAACAGCTGGAGAGACCCCAGAAGTACCTCACCAAGAGCATCAAGGGTTTCCAACATATGTCATATGCTGCCAGGCTAAAGGAACTCCAGCTCTATTCAGTAGCATACCACCTGCTCAGAGGTGATCTGTGCCTGACATACAAGGCTATGTCCAACCAGGAATTGATGGACATGCTCCACCTCAAAAAATCAAAATCCATAAGAACCACGAGAGCCAAAGATTTAAACCTCAGTACAAACATGAATAAAACATGCTGGAGGGACAGATTCATAACTCAGAGACTTCCCATACTCTGGAACAAAATCCCAGTCCATGTTAGGCAGAGCCCCTCACTGACTTTCTTCAAGAGAAATCTTGACGAGTGGATGGGAGATCGTAGGTTTACCCCGGGGGTCACCCCTGTATCACTACTTAACAGAGACACAGTAAACTAATTTTAATAAGTAAGGGGGTCTTCAATGTGTCACTATTAGACAAAGGCACAGTATTTTAAATTTATTCTATACACCTTAGTACCACTACATGGGGTGGCGAAAGCCACATCTCTAGGGCTAGGCTTACAAATGCCTCAGGGCAGATAGCCTAGTACTAAACTATGAAACTATGAAACTATTGTAACAGAGATGTCTTGAAATATTAGAAACAACCAAAGATGTGTTATTTTTGTGGAAAAGAAGAACATTTCATTAACATTTCATTAACAGTTATGACAAGAAGAAATGTTATATATGTGGTAAAACAGGGCATGAAGCAAAAATGTGAACTTGAATATTATAAATGTAAAAATGAGGCATTTACAGATGGATGGTAAAGAAAAAACGATGGACTAGGTTTCACAAATCATGGCAAAAAGAAAGATAAAGAAAGAATTGAAGAAGAGATAGAAATAGATGAAACCTTAGAAAAAAGGAAGCTGCTGAAAAGATAATAAAGGTGATGAATTAGAGATAGAATCAGAAGTTAGTGATAAAGAAGATATAAGCTGGAATTGGTAAGAGGAAGAAAAACTTCTATTGGTAGAAGAGTTAAATATAGAAAAATATATAGCTATTAGCATAAAGAAAAAAAGAAAGGGAATGAATGAAGCCTTTCTTATAAGGAATTAATACAGGATGACATCTCCTAAACTAACAAGTAGAGAAATGAATAACTTAATTCTTTCTAAGAATATTAATAGCATGAAAAATAATATTAGAAGAATATCAATTTTAGAATGGTGAAACAAATTTGAAGCTACTATAATTATTTTGGAAGACATAAGGATTTTGACATAGGAAGAAAGACTACAGACAAAAAAGATAGGCTGGAGAAATAATATGGAACAAAGGGAAGGAACAGTGTTAAGGAATAGGAATTCTATGTAGAAGGGTAGTAAAATTGTGGATGTTATATTAGTGAAACAAATGGGAAGAACAACTATAATAGAAAAAATGTATAGACTTATTGGTATATATGCATAAGTAAATAGTAAAGAATGGGAGAATTTATTTCAGAAAATACTGTTAACATGGATATAATAACAGCAGATTTCCATTGCGACTTAAGGGGTAATAAAAAGAAAAGAAGAAAAGATGTAAAAAGATGATGGAAATAAAATGTGGAAAACTAGTTATATGGAATAAAAAACATGGCCTTATAGGACAGGTATTTTAAAAACTGTACTAGATTATTTGTTGGTATCAGAAGGAATACATATAATGGAAGAGGAAACTATTACAACAGGATTTTCAGATCATTTGACAATATGGGTAGAAATATATTATAATGATGAGTATATAAAGATAGGAAAAGATATAAAAAGTCTAAATGAGAATGAATGGAATGAAAAGGAAGTCATGGATTCAATAAACTGTGTGTAGGCTCTACTCAGAGCCTACAGAGAGCATCTTACTGCAAAGGTTCTCAGTGTGCAGCAGCACATAATGCATATTAATTCATGTAAAAGAGAGCACATACAGTCCAGGGTATTTGTGTGGAATGCCACAATGATCATCAGGACTGCACACATTATGAAAGTCTTGGAGCAAGAAATATTTATTTTATTTATTTATTATTTGTTTACTGGGAAAGTCCAACTGTGGCAGAGCCCATTTTCAGAGGAGGCTTGGGGAGAAACACTCCAGACACATGTTTTTGGAGTGTAGGTGGAAACCACAGCACACGGAGGAAACCCACACGAATGCAGGAACAACATGCAGACTCCGCACAGAAGGCATCCCAGCTGAGAATTGAACTGGAGAAGATCTTGATGTGAGGAGACAATGCTAACTGCTGCACCAGTGTGTCACCAATGGACAAAAGCCATAAATAATGTGGGGACAAACGATGAAAACTGGGGACACACATTAAATATTTGCTCTTTCAAACTTACAAAGTTGATAGAATGACAGGTTTTACATTTGCATGAATTTGCAGAAGGGTATGAAATTTGAGACCATATATCTCAACCTCTTATAACAAAAAGTCTGGACAAAGCCAAAATAATGGAAAGAAAAAGCCCCAAAATTATGGATAAATTTTAAATATTGTTCTAATAAACTTATACAATTGCTAGGATAAAATGTTGTGCTACCATACATTTTCTGAAGATATGAAGTCTGAAACTCAAATGCCTGTCACTATTTATTTAATTTAATCCTCGCGGATTTGCTGCAAAAATCCAGAAAAATCATAAATTTTATGAAGAACAAACCAAAAATATGACAGAAACATCTTCACATTCACAAAAACCTGTACAGTTGAGAGGTATGTCTAAGACTCAAATGTATGTCACTATTGTCTGACATCAATCCTCAATACTTTAACAATGATTTGCTAGAAAACCACAATTGCATATGAAATAGTCCAAATATTTGTGGCAAAATCTAGGCATTCTGAAAAAATCTGTACAGTTGAGAGGTATGGATGTACAAATAGCTGTCATTCTGTAAGTGCAACATATCTGCACAGTGGCCAACTTAATGAGAAGACTAACAGTCAGAAATAGGGAAAGATTGTTAATATTCCACGTCCAAACTTATGAAGTTGATAGAATATATAGGTTGTACATTGGCATGAACTTTCTGAAGAGCATGAAGTTTGAAACTCAAATGTCAGTCATCAGTTACTGACTGCATTCTGCAAAGACATACCAATGGTTTACCAGGAAAACATGTTATGAGGAAAAGATCACAAATATGAGACAACAACTGGACGTTCTGCATAGATCAGGACCATTGAGAGGTATACGCCCAAATGTCTATAATATTGAGTCACAGCAGTCCAGAGATCATCCCAGTGATATGGCACAAAGCCACATATTTTATAAGGGAAACATCTGGACATCCTGGGAATACCTTAATAGTTGAGATGTATGAATGTGAAGTACATGTTCCAAACACAGTACAAGACAGTGCACCTACAGTGCAGAGTATTGTGATATTTCATTACTGGCATTCTGTACTGAAGCAGTGGGACTGTCATGTAAAATGATCACTCAGGGGAAGTGTGTGCATTGAATAAGGACACACAGATGAATTGTAGGAATGAACACAGGGAAAGAGTACAGGTGAAACGTCTGCATGTACAGCAGAAGAGGGCATGTCAATGGCAGATGGTTGTAGCAGCAACACCAAGCACATATCTATATGGTACAGTATGGATTATACAGTGAAAATGTGATGTCTGTGACTGTCACACAAGATGACATAACAATGGGAAGAATGCGTATGTGAGGTAAGCATCCTTACAAGAATAATTCAGAGGACATCTATCAGGGATCTAATGTACAATTGCTGTAGGGTGTATATTGGGAAGGTGTGCAGACTGATATATTTGAATATAAGTGTACTCTCAGCAGACATCTCCAGCATGGTTATCACAGGTAAAGGATCATGGTAAACCTTACAAGAACTGATCACAATCATGGACAATATCTAAATGATACCACCACTGATCCCATGTCTCTGACATAACATATGTGATGTGGAGTGATAAGAGATGAGCCTGCACACACACTGGACAACTAGTATGATACATCCACATTCTATGAGGGTAACCATGCACACTGTCCTGGTACTGTAATATCTACTGGAGGTGTTAGGAGGGACACTGCTATGCCTGCTAGTGACAGTATGGGCACTGTAAGCTAGTTGCCTTGTGTGCATGGCATATATCTATGGCACAATTCACAATGTCACAAATGATATTCTATTCTCACTGCAGTTGACTGTATGTGTGTGTGTGTGTGTGTGTGTGTGTGTGTGTGTGTGTGTGTGTGTGTGTGTGTGTGTGTGTGTGTGTGTGTGGGTGTTTCTAGACAGCAGAGCAGACATGTGTATTCTACAGTTGCTTCACCAATTACATGGATTGCCAGTATTTTGATACTTGCTCATGGCTATACATCCATTTCATACAGGCCTCCCAACCTCTTGCCTCCCACTTGGCTTGCTGATGTTATCTACTGTAAATTCACCTGCACTCCTATCAATATCAGATTTCAGATGTAGCTCTTGTGCTAAGTGCAGTGTTTTGTAGACTATATACTTAAATAGGTAAGAGTTTTATTCTCACTGCAGTCAACTGCATGTGTGTATGAGCTATTGCTTGACATTACAGAGAGCATTTTACACCACTCCTCTTCTCCTCAGCAGACACTGCTGATGTCATCAGCTATAAAGTGATGCCTGACACACTCAAAATCAAACTTGAGCTGTGATGCTTGTATACAGTACTTTCTTTTGCAGCCTGTGTACTTAGGTAGGGGTTCTATTCTCACCAAAGTCAAGTTGTTGTTTGTGTGAGCTGTCACTTGACCTTACAGACAGCATTTTATGCCAGCATGTGGGGCACTGTTATCTTCTCCTCAACAGACACAGTTGATGTCATCAGCTGTAAAGTGTTGTCTGACAGACTCCAAATCAGACTTGAGCTGTGATGTTTGCATAAAGCACTGTGCTCTGTAGTGTATGTACATGGATAGGTAGGGGTTGCATTCTAACTGTAGTTAACTGTGTGTATATGAGCTGTTGCTTGACATTACAGAGAGTATTTTACACCAGCATGTGAGACATTGTCATCTTCTCCTCAACTGAGACTTCTGAAGTAATCAGCTATATCACATTTTTGGATACAGAGCACTACCACCAGGGTAGGGTCAGAGACTGGCCTTAGAGCCAGAGAAAAGTCACTTCATCCTATACAATAAAGTTTACAATGACATGATAATCTATCTATCCACATACATCATATCATGGTGTGTAGGCCCTGCGCTATCTTGCTGAGAAAGCACTGTGGTCTCTCCAGCTGCTACTTGTCTGGTGAGGTGCATATAAAAAAGTGCATTATACTCTATTAGTGCTGTAATAAGGTTTGACTACAGTGCTGTCATACAGTCATAAGATATTAATATGATGGTGTGACTTAGAATGTGCACAACATAGGATTTCAATAGCAGTGTGGACAGTCGATAGGCAAAGTTGAGATCACTACGTAAATGTGTTCCCAGTGCTTGCATCATTGGATTTCTGCATACCAGGACTGTTGTCAATGCTGTAATTAACATGGAATTTCACTTTTCAGAAAACAACCTTGCAAACACACATTTCTGCATTTATTTGTAGATCATGTGCCTTTGTTACCATTCAGTTGTGTGTGCTAGCTCCTCCTGTACTATGTTATCACCATTGTGAACTCAATGATTGCACACAATATGCAAAAATCAAGAAACTTTGTAAGGCAAAGGCCATATACTTTAGCCTGAACTGTCAAGAAATACAATTCAAATAGTGAAGCCCCATCTCAGATCCCTAAAGTTTAATAGTGGTGACAGCTCTACCAGTAGAGGTTGATTCACCTGCTTTCACATGATGTTTTATGTTAGTGAGGCAATTGTTTACCCATCAACTGACACAAGATTTAATCCCTAGCTTGGGGTTTTTCTCAAAGATACCTGCATATGTGATTGTGTCAAAACCCTAGGCCAGATCACAATAGGTAGTATGCATTGTCTTACCTTCATCCAGACCTATCACATGGAATCAATGTGCTGTGACAAAATCACAGATCACCATTCAGCACAAACACCATCCTGATATGGTTGAATACACAGTTCTACACACCCCCTATATGGACTATATTCACATACAAGGGTGTATGTCAACATGCATCCATCTGGGATGGGGGGACAACACCTGATGCATGCATGTATAGAGACATCCTGACTCCCCTCGACTGTTTGGTAGACCAACATGTCATCATGGACCTCTTCTATATGTACACTAGTAATATTTCAGTAGTGTGCAACAGATCTGTGTGAGTTGTTAATGCTAATGCTACATCATGTTTGTTACGTCCGATCGATGTCCTCAAAGAGGTAATCAATGGCATGTGTGATGACAACAGTATCATTTTGTGGAACTTGACCAGCTCAAGAAGAAGAGGGCAGTTGTTGTTGTTGTGTCTTTCGGCTTTTTCCCAGTTAGGGGTCACCACAGCGGAACTCCGGTCCGCTAATGTTTGGCAGTAGATTTTTATGTGCCAAGTTGCCAGCCCTGATGCACAACCTTCAATGAAGGTACGCCCATTCACACATGTCTCCACACAGAAAACACTGTAGCTGAGAATCGAACAGGACAACGTCTTACTGTGAGGCGACAACGCTACCACAGCACAACCACCACAGTTAAAAACTAAAATTGAAAGACACCATAACTCAAGTAATGAAATATGAATTTACAAAACTTAAATAAACAATGATGGATGGACACTCTTAATGTGCTAAATTCCTTCCTGTCACAAAAAACTCAACTAAACAACTAAGCAACAATGATAAATCGGGTTATAAGATTCCTGAAGGTACACAGTCATATGAAGGCCTATGATATATCAGGGAAGCCAAAACACATGGAATAAAAAGAGGCAGTAAACAAGGGACAAGCTATTCCAGACTGCAAAGTGGAAAGAAGTGGTTTTGCAAAATTTTCAAGCGTGTACAGGGGCAATGACATACAAACTTTTTAAGGAGATCAGCAAGAAACATATTTGGCAAGGATACCATAAAAATGGATTTTAACATGCTCACTCCAGGATATGGAATACATCAGGGATAAAAAAAATGGGAAAAGATGCAGATGACAAAAAGATAAACAGACAATGTAGAAAGCAGTTTTACTATCGATATGAGCCCTGGTGAAAAAGTAATGGAAACATAGACTGTGTACACTTACAATAATTGATGTTATAAGCACAACCGAAACAGGGACTGTGACACAGGGGGTACTGCCAGCCCAGCTAGCTAGAAATTTGTAAATAATTACATGCCATTTGTGAATATCAACATGATTGATATAAGATGCTTTTGTTACAAATGTATTAGAACTATATGTCATGTATAGATCAAGCTAGGTTTTACAGACGTGTGTTGAAAAGATATTTTATAAAGTGCTTGTGCTTAAAATGTAACCACAACATGCCCTACTAGAATAGAACAGAAATGTACTTGCACTATTGTAACTGTTTAAATGTATGTATGTATGTTAACAGTGGAAACTGGAATACAGGAGATTAACTTCAGTCCAGCAAAACTTCCGAAAAATAGCTGAAATTAAATTACTTTATAGGCTATGCAATAAAAGATGATATCTTCCAGTTTTCAATGCAGCAAGGAGACATAATGTCTAAAACTAGGAAACTTTTTGTATTTTCTTTAGTGTGACGTAATTACTAGTTTTGAATGTGAAGGAATGCAATTGCTTTATGACTTCCAGCATCTGCCAAAGATCTGAGGTTTATGTATTTTCACAGGTAGATGCTAAATACTGCTAGCTTCCAGCAGTAGGGAGTTCACCTGGGATAGAGTCAGATGGCAAGAAATTATGTTATTCTGCAAGCTATTCCAGCAGTAATATTTGAAATATTAATTTGAGAGGTCTCTTAGAGAGACACAACATTATGTGTTCTGTCTTTGACCTGAACTACAACATAGGCGGTAGTATACTTAACACCAAAAGTGTGATAAGAGACCCTGTTACACAGGTGGACAGAAGTCTCTCCTTTGATAATCACATTGCCACAGTAGTCAGGAAATCCTTCTACGTGGCACACCTCATCACAAAAGGTTTCTCATCCAGAAAAAAGAGGTCATTTTTCCTCTCTACTCATCACTCATTAGACCCATTATAGAGTACAACTCCACTTTTGATATGTACCTCACAAGACATCTACAACAACTGGAAAGGCTGCAGAAATAACTCACAAAGAGGATTACTGGCCTCAAACAGATGCCCTATGCAGACAGTCTGAAAAAACTCCAGCTTTACTCCATCGCATATCGC
>NC_056733.1:429998864-430071364 GCF_019279795.1 Protopterus annectens | reverse complement strand
TATACAAGCCTAGCCATAACAATTCCCTGGCTATTTCTTCCCACACTATTTACTTCCCTGGACCCCTGTCTAGCAGGGCGACTGACGTGATCCCCGGGGTGAATTTCCTTTCTCCCATCCAATCGTCAAGGTTCCTTTTGAAGAAGGCCAAAGAGGCACTCTGCTTGACATGTATGGGCAATCTATTCCAGAGTCTGGGGAGTCTCTGGGTCAGGAACCTATCCCTCCAGCATGTTTTGTTTATTGTGATGACAAGGTTTAGATCCCTGGAGTGTGTGGCTCTGAGAGATTGGGATTTCTTTAAGTGTAGCATGTCCAACAGCTCTGGGTTTGACATGGCCTTGTATGTTAAGCAGAGATCGCCTCTGAGTTGACGATATGCGACAGAGTATAGCTGGAGTTTTTTAAGGCGGTCAGCGTAGGGCATCTAATTTAGGCCTGTGATTCTTTTAGTGAGATATTTCTGCAGCCTTTCCAGTTGTTGCAGATGTCTTGAGAGGTACATACCAAATGGGGCGTTGTATTCTATAATGAGTCTAATGAGGGATGAGTACAGTGGGACAATGACCTCCTTTTTTCTGGATGAAAAGCCCTTAGTGATAAGTTGTGCCACATAGAAGGATTTCCTGACTGCTGTGGCGATGTGGTTATTGAAGGTGAGACCACTGTCCACCTGTGTCCCTAAGTCTCTTATCACACTTTTGGTGTTTAGTGTACTGCCACCTATATTGTAATTCATGGATACATGTTTTTTTTCCCAAAGGGGATAACTATACATTTCTTGGCATTGAGCTTGAGCCCATGGCTCTGGCACCAAGCATCTGTTTCTGTAAGGCCCTTTTGTAGAGTATCCACATCATTTGGGGATTCAATAATGGCTCCCAGTTTGCAGTCATCTACAAACTTTGTTAACCAGAGTCCCTTAGTGTTGGCCTGTACTTCAGAGAAGTAAATGCCAAACAAGAGCGGTCCCAGGACTGAACCCTGAGGTACTCCACTTGTCACTTGTCTGGAGCTGGATTTGGAGTCGGCTACTTTTACAGTGTGGGTTCTATCAGTAAGCCAGTTAGCAACCCATTGGGTGACGTAGGGATTAATGCCCAGCTTAGTAAGTTTATCTATGATTCCAGAGTGGGGGAGGGTGTCAAAGGCCTTGGCAAGGTCTAGATAGGCTGTGTGGACCACCTTACCCTTGTACATGACTCTGGAGACTGATTCGAAGAAGTCAATCAGGTTCAGGAGACAAGATTGGTCCTTCACGAACCAAAACTGGGTGGGGTCCAGTGTTTGAAGGTTGCCAATGTCTTTGTTTATAAGTTCCATGATAATATGCTCCATGGCCTTACAGATAAAGCTTGTCAGACTGATGGGACAGTAGTTTCCAGGATCCAAGGTGGATCCCCCCTTGTGGAGTGGGATAACTGTAGCTCTGCGCCACTCAGTGGGCATGAAACCTGAGGTGAGGCTATGATTAAACATAACACTTAGGTGAGGTGCCAGTTCATATTGTAGTTCATGTAGTACACAACCCGGTATATTTATGTCATTAAGGATCAAGACATTCACAAAAAGAATACATGAACTGCCCTTTTGTCTGTGGCTACAGTTCTCAAGACAAAGAGTATGCCTAATGGTGATTTTGTTTGTTTTTCATAGCTTCGTAGCTTCATAGATACTTAGTACGCTATTAGACTGCGTGGATCTTAAGAAACTTAGCCTTACATTCCCATGAGAGTTTATAGCCCTTATATTTTGCATAAGAATTAACCAGAGGGAGGCAAAGCAAGGATATGTTGTCACATGTACTTGTTACCCCCATCCATGAGAGGCATGGATGCCAAACCAAGGATGAATTTGTGGTTTTCCATTCATTCATCCAAATTACATTTGAATAGCACAAGGGAAGTACTTTGCTTTATTTGATGTGGGAAACAGTTCTATAGAAAAGCTATTTTCTGTTATATGCAATCTCTGTCTAACATGTTCTACTTACGTTGTAAAAGAGATTGAGATTCCTTCAACGAGTTTTCACACTATCAATAAACTTGTGAATGTGACAGGATAGTGTCTGTTGAGGCCCTTTATGTGAGGCAGAGGTTGCCTCTTTGTAACCTGTATGACATTGAGTAGAAGGATAAGATTTTGAGATGTCTTGTACAGTTTTTGTGATTCAGACCCTTGATTTTTTTTAAATGAGAAAGCATTGTGGTCTATCCACCTGTGCCAGCTGTTAGGTCAGGTACACACCAAAGGGAGCATTATATTCAATGAGTGGCTGAGAACAGTCGAATGATTATATCCTTAGAACTGGATGTCATACCTGTAGATATAATCTGTGTAACGAAAAACGACTTAGAGAGGTGGAAACATGGTGATCAAAGGTCAGTTTCTTGCTGTCAAAGATTCTCAGATCCCTAACTATGGGATCAGCTCTCAGAGATTTGTTACCAATGTGATATTTAAAAAGGAAGCCATGCTTGCCAAATGATACAGTTATGCATTTCTTTGCATTTAGTTTTAGTCCAGAGTTTCGACACCAGCTATTTGTTTGGTAAAGGCCCTCTTGGAGGATTTTGGAGTCCTCTTAGAAATATATGATAGCACCAACTTTATGATGGTCATCCATAAAGCATTAATGTTTGGTTTGATCTCTGAGAAAGAAATGTCAAAGAAGAATGGCTGAAGGACTGAATCCAGCTGTATACCACTACTGTTATGCATTTGGAGGTGGTAAAGCCACCCACCCCAAGTTCTTGGGTTGAGAAAGTATGTTATTTATTAACAGTATTCAAACGTGACCTTGAACATGGAGGACAGCGTAGAAGCATAAGATAAAAGAAGCTCAAAGAAAAGGCACACATATCAAGATTATAGAAAACAGGTCAATTATCTGTGACAGTTCAGCACCGGTAACAGTTCGGAGAACAAGATAGCTGCAGTTCTGTAGACACTGATATCCCTAGCTCTCTAAAAACCCTGAGTAAAACAATGACCTAGAAGGCAAAATAAAGAAGACTACAACTCAAAATAAAACAAAAAACTCTTCAAAGCAACCTATATTAACTACTAAGAGGCTTTAAACTACTGAAGAAACTGAAATATAACCAAGATTATTCAAGATAGAATTGCATTGCACCTGCCATGTGGTATTAATGGCCCTGTATGAGAAGCAGGAGTTCAAAAACCAATGCAAGGTCTAATGAAGACACCAACATGGAGACTCTAACAACAAAAACAAAATATTCAGTTTTAGCTGCACCAGAAAAAGATGCAACTCAAAAAAGTCAAAGAACAACTAAGCAGTCAGAGACAACAAAAACGGCAACTAAAACTAAACCGGATCAGATAGCTAACCTAGAAGACATCAAATCAGTGCTTAATCCAATCCACCAGGCAATACAAAATCTTACATGCAGTTTAACACTTTCAGTGACTCCTTCAACCAGCTCCAAACCAGAATTGAGAAGTCAGAAGCAAAAATTATGGAAAATGAATTAAAGATTGACAGCATCCAACAAAGAACGAACAGTAACCATAAGCTATTACAAGATTTGCAATCCAAAGTAATAGACTTGGAAGCCCGATCACACAGAAACAACATTATCACCTGGGGTATACCAGAATCAGTTACACATAACAACCTAATTACAACCATCAAGCAAATTTTAAACATATTACTGATAGACCAGACTGCCGCAAAACACATAATAATAGAAAAAGCGCACTGTGCATTAAAGGAAACTCAAACAACAAACAAACCAAGACCAATATACATCAAAATACTAAATTACCAGGACATCTCCATCATCCTACAAACTGCCAAAAAAAAAGATTTTATCACCTGGAATAGAAATCAGATCTCCTTCACACAGGATCTTCCCCTGCAGATAAGGCAAGCAAGGTAAGCTCTCTCCTTGTTCTGTCGATTCCTAATTGACAAAAAAAAAAACTTCAAATGAAATTGCCGAACACGCTGACGTTCCTCTATAGGGAAACAAAATACTCAATCACAAATACCAAAGAGTTAAGACAGGTATTTCAATCTGTTTTCAAAGGAACACCTACCTTGAAACAAGCTAAAAAGTGAAAATGGATAACGAAACATGTGCAGCAGTCACCACCATGCCCTCTGGGGGAAACCTTAGCTGAGACATGTGTATTTTTGGGCCTACATGATATGCAGGCACAGACCTGAATCCTTTAGATACCCGACAGGAATGAAAAGAATGATCTGAAACTTCCAGCCAGACAAAAAAAGAAGTTATAAATAACCCCTGTACATCCCTTCAAAGTCTTTTACCCTGCCAATTGGTATCCTCCGGTTGCAGAAGAAGGCAATTCATGGTGACAAAATAAGAACACACAAAGTATAAATCCTCACCTATTACATGGAATACATGGGATTCCAGGAAAATACATTTTAATACAACAGACAACAGTAACTGGACAGGTGAAATCTTGACACCGAACCATAGAGGGTACTGAAATACATTAAATTCTCTTGTTACTAAAAATGACATGTATGTGCTATTTAAATTTCACCAAAAGAAATACCTGGCATGAGGATCTTAAACACATCAGAACTATTTTTCAATCTTACTGAAATGCAGCAAAAAAGATCCACGAAGAAATAAATCTGCAAATACATTTGATTCATGACCTGATTAGAGAAGCTATATACTTATTTAGATCTCCACAGGACAAAGCAAGCAAAGGTACTTAACATTTCTCATTCAAATTAACAAGACATATTAACAACTTAACCAAATCTAAAGGAAAAAATATAAAAGCAAGACCACAACCCTGAAAAGATTTGTGCAGTGACTAATAAATATAAGAACCTGTACATATGAAATTCTCCCAGGACTATTTCCCACTTTGTTTATGCATACCAAAAAAGAAATGGTCATTTAAAAATTTTTGATTAACAAATCTGTTGATTGTTGATAACTATTGAATGTATACAAGGACAAAATAGTTAATTCCTAGTAAATGAACACACTATTCCAAGGCAAGCTATGCAAATGAAAATCTATAACGCTATTTATGGCATTGCAAAACTGTTTGCTGGTCATGTGTATAAGGTGTAATCCTTAAATAACAAGACCAGTGGGTCTTAAAGACCAAAACTAACAAGACGTTTAGGAAGCTTGAAGCAGATTAATAATTATAGAAAAATAACAATATAGAGAAATGCTGTTGTGAGATATGGATTACAACCAGGATTACAACCATAAAATACAAATAGTGTCTATACTGCATAGAATTGATCTGTTTATCAAACTTCAAATATTTATAGACAACTACACTAATCTGACAATATTTGTTTTCTGGTTTACAGTTAAATTGCATTATAGAAAGTATTTGGGAACAGTTAGTAGGTGTTAAAAGGGGAATTAGTATGTTAGGCTTTTTCTACATAGTTTTGTTTTATATTAAGGGGGAAACCAACACTTTAACACCTTACCTAAAAGGCCCTCACTTTATAAATCTTGAGTTCTATCAGCTGGTTAAACTATCTGACCAAATATTTCCCCTTTCTTCTTGGTCCAATGGGGAAATGGGTAGGCATAGGCAGGTCATTCAATTAAATATCAAAATAAGTTTCTTTCTTTTAACAAAATTAATAGCTTACATCACCACCCTCTAATGTTAATACAAACAACAGGAGTAAATGTGGGAGATTGAATCCTGGAATGTCAAGGGGATCCAGGCAAGAGATAAAAGGAATCTATTTTTACACCTAGCATTTAAATCAAAGGTGAACATAATCCTAATTCAAGAATCCCACTTGAGAAATGAACAATGGAAGAAGAGTGGAGAAAAAATGGATTAAACAAATTATAACATCTGGAAAAAAAACTAATAGTGCGGGAGTGTCTAGAATATTCAAAAAACCTTTTATTTATTTTATTTTTATTTTACATTTGTTAACCGGGCTAGTCTGGCTGGATACATGTCCATTTTCAGCAGAGGCCTGAGGAGAAAAGCTCCACTATCAGACTAAGACAATACATTTCGAAGACTTTACTAAATAAATCAATTTTTAAAAACAAAAAAACAAAATGTACAGAGACAAAATACAGTTTGCCTGTGGCTACAGTTCTCAAGACAAAGAGTATGCCTAATGGTGATTTTGTTTGTTTTTCATAGCTTCGTAGCTTCATAGATACTTAGTACGCTATTAGACTGCGTGGATCTTAAGGAACTTAGCCTTACATTCCCATGAGAGTTTATAGCCCTTATATTTTGCATAAGAATTAACCAGAGGGAGGCAAAGCAAGGATATGTTGTCACATGTACTTGTTACCCCCATCCATGAGAGGCATGGATGCCAAACCAAGGATGAATTTGTGGTTTTCCATTCATTCATCCAAATTACATTTGAATAGCACAAGGGAAGTACTTTGCTTTATTTGATGTGGGAAACAGTTCTATAGAAAAGCTATTTTCTGTTATATGCAATCTCTGTCTAACATGTTCTACTTACGTTGTAAAAGAGATTGAGATTCCTTCAACGAGTTTTCACACTATCAATAAACTTGTGAATGTGACAGGATAGTGTCTGTTGAGGCCCTTTATGTGAGGCAGAGGTTGCCTCTTTGTAACCTGTATGACATTGAGTAGAAGGATAAGATTTTGAGATGTCTTGTACAGTTTTTGTGATTCAGACCCTTGATTTTTTTTAAATGAGAAAGCATTGTGGTCTATCCACCTGTGCCAGCTGTTAGGTCAGGTACACACCAAAGGGAGCATTATATTCAATGAGTGGCCGGGAACAGTTGAATGATTATATCCTTAGAACTGGATGTCATACCTGTAGATATAATCTGTGTAATGAAAAACGACTTAGAGAGGTGGAAACATGGTGATCAAAGGTCAGTTTCTTGCTGTCAAAGATTCTCAGATCCCTAACTATGGGATCAGCTCTCAGAGATTTGTTACCAATTTGATATTTAAAAAGGAAGCCATGCTTGCCAAATGATACAGTTATGCATTTCTTTGCATTTAGTTTTAGTCCAGAGTTTCGACACCAGCTATTTGTTTGGTAAAGGCCCTCTTGGAGGATTTTGGAGTCCTCTTAGAAATTTATGATAGCACCAACTTTATGATGGTCATCCATAAAGCATTAATGTTTGGTTTGATCTCTGAGAAAGAAATGTCAAAGAAGAATGGCTGAAGGACTGAATCCAGCTGTATACCACTACTGTTATGCATTTGGAGGTGGTAAAGCCACCCACCCCAAGTTCTTGGGTTGAGAAAGTATGTTATTTATTAACAGTATTCAAACGTGACCTTGAACATGGAGGACAGCGTAGAAGCATAAGATAAAAGAAGCTCAAAGAAAAGGCACACATATCAAGATTATAGAAAACAGGTCAATTATCTGTGACAGTTCAGCACGGTAACAGTTCGGAGAACAAGATAGCTGCAGTTCTGTAGACACTGATATCCTAGCTCTCAAAAACCCTGAGTAAAACAATGACCTAGAAGGCAAAATAAAGAAGACTACAACTCAAAATAAAACAAAAAACTCTTCAAAGCAACCTATATTAACTACTAAGAGGCTTTAAACTACTGAAGAAACTGAAATATAACCAAGATTATTCAAGATAGAATTGCATTGCACCTGCCATGTGGTATTAATGGCCCTGTATGAGAAGCAGGAGTTCAAAAACCAATGCAAGGTCTAATGAAGACACCAACATGGAGACTCTAACAACAAAAACAAAATATTCAGTTTTAGCTGCACCAGAAAAAGATGCAACTCAAAAAAGTCAAAGAACAACTAAGCAGTCAGAGACAACAAAAACGGCAACTAAAACTAAACCGGATCAGATAGCTAACCTAGAAGACATCAAATCAGTGCTTAATCCAATCCACCAGGCAATACAAAATCTTACATGCAGTTTAACACTTTCAGTGACTCCTTCAACCAGCTCCAAACCAGAATTGAGAAGTCAGAAGCAAAAATTATGGAAAATGAATTAAAGATTGACAGCATCCAACAAAGAACGAACAGTAACCATAAGCTATTACAAGATTTGCAATCCAAAGTAATAGACTTGGAAACCCGATCACACAGAAACAACATTATCACCCGGGGTATACCAGAATCAGTTACACATAACAACCTAATTACAACCATCAAGCAAATTTTAAACATATTACTGATAGACCAGACTGCCGCAAAACACATAATAATAGAAAAAGCGCACTGTGCATTAAGGGAAACTCAAACAACAAACAAACCAAGACCAATATACATCAAAATACTAAATTACCAGGACATCTCCATCATCCTACAAACTGCTAAAAAAAAAGATTTTATCACCTGGAATAGAAATCAGATCTCCTTCACACAGGATCTTCCCCTGCAGATAAGGCAAGCAAGGTAAGCTCTCTCCTTGTTCTGTCGATTCCTAATTGACAAAAAAAAAAACTTCAAATGAAATTGCCGAACATGCTGACGTTCCTCTATAGGGAAACAAAATACTCAATCACAAATACCAAAGAGTTAAGACAGGTATTTCAAGCTGTTTTCAAAGGAACACCTACCTTGAAACAAGCTAAAAAGTGAAAATGGATAACGAAACATGTGCAGCAGTCACCACCATGCCCTCTGGGGGAAACCTTAGCTGAGACATGTGTATTTTTGGGCCTACATGATATGCAGGCACAGACCTGAATCCTTTAGATACCCGACAGGAATGAAAAGAATGAGCTGAAACTTCCAGCCAGACAAAAAAAAGAAGTTATAAATAACCCCTGTACATCCCCTCAAAGTCTTTTACCCTGCCAATTGGTATCCTCCAGTTGCAGAAGAAGGCAATTCATGGTGACAAAATAAGAACACACAAAGTATAAATCCTCACCTATTACATGGAATACATGGGATTCCAGGAAAATACATTTTAATACAACAGACAACAGTAACTGGACAGGTGAAATCTTGGCACCGAACCATAGAGGGTACTGAAATACATTAAATTCTCTTGTTACTAAAAATGACATGTATGTGCTATTTAAATTTCACCAAAAGAAATACCTGGCATGAGGATCTTAAACACATCAGAACTATTTTTCAATCTTACTGAAATGCAGCAAAAAAGATCCACGAAGAAATAAATCTGCAAATACATTTGATTCATGACCTGATTAGAGAAGCTATATACTTATTTAGATCTCCACAGGACAAAGCAAGCAAAGGTACTTAACATTTCTCATTCAAATTAACAAGACATATTAACAACTTAACCAAATCTAAAGGAAAAAATATAAAAGCAAGACCACAACCCTGAAAAGATTTGTGCAGTGACTAATAAATATAAGAACCTGTACATATGAAATTCTCCCAGGACTATTTCCCACTTTGTTTATGCATACCAAAAAAGAAATGGTCATTTAAAAATTTTTGATTAACAAATCTGTTGATTGTTGATACCTATTGAATGTATACAAGGACAAAATAGTTAATTCCTAGTAAATGAACACACTATTCCAAGGCAAGCTATGCAAATGAAAATCTATAACGCTATTTATGGCATTGCAAAACTGTTTGCTGGTCATGTGTATAAGGTGTAATCCTTAAATGACAAGACCAGCGGGTCTTAAAGACCAAAACTAACAAGACGTTTAGGAAGCTTGAAGCAGATTAATAATTATAGAAAAATAACAATATAGAGAAATGCTGTTGTGAGATATGGATTACAACCAGGATTACAACCATAAAATACAAATAGTGTCTATACTGCATAGAATTGATCTGTTTATCAAACTTCAAATATTTATAGACAACTACACTAATCTGACAATATTTGTTTTCTGGTTTACAGTTAAATTGCATTATAGAAAGTATTTGGGAACAGTTAGTAGGTGTTAAAAGGGGAATTAGTATGTTAGGCTTTTTCTACATAGTTTTGTTTTATATTAAGGGGAAACCAACACTTTAACACCTTACCTAAAAGGCCCTCACTTTATAAATCTTGAGTTCTATCAGCTGGTTAAACTATCTGACCAAATATTTCCCCTTTCTTCTTGGTCCAATGGGGAAATGGGTAGGCATAGGCAGGTCATTCAATTAAATATCAAAATAAGTTTCTTTCTTTTAACAAAATTAATAGCTTACATCACCACCCTCTAATGTTAATACAAACAACAGGAGTAAATGTGGGAGATTGAATCCTGGAATGTCAAGGGATCCAGGCAAGAGATAAAAGGAATCTATTTTACACCTAGCATTTAAATCAAAGGTGAACATAATCCTAATTCAAGAATCCCACTTGAGAAATGAACAATGGAAGAAGAGTGGAGAAAAAATGGATTAAACAAATTATAACATCTGGAAAAAAAACTAATAGTGCGGGAGTGTCTAGAATATTCAAAAAACCTTTTATTTATTTTATTTTTATTTTACATTTGTTAACCGGGCTAGTCTGGCTGGATACATGTCCATTTTCAGCAGAGGCCCGAGGAGAAAAGCTCCACTATCAGACTAAGACAATACATTTCGAAGACTTTACTAAATAAATCAATTTTTAAAAACAAAAAAACAAAATGTACAGAGACAAAATACAGTTTGCCTGGACTAATTTAAGTAGGTAACAAACAGAGTTCACATTATGTGGCTGAGGAGTTAAGCTCAGGCACAAAAATACAAAGTTGAGTTAAAGGATATCTGTAGTCAAGCTAAATAATTTAATCATCGGTCAGTAGGCTAGAAGACAGATTCGTTAGTTAGCAGAGGGAAAGAAACTGATGGTAACAAGTGTTAAAAGAGCAAGTTAGAAGGTAAACAGGTAGATTGGTAGTAAAGCTATGGGAAAAAGGGGAAAAAAGATAGATAGAAATTGTGGATAGAATATGGTTACGTAGGGTAAAAGTATTTTAACATAGTTAAATGTTAAGAAAGTCAAGTTGCAAAGGAGAGTGAGGAAGCAGGATAGAGATGAAATGCTATGGTAGTAGGATAAAGATGGTCTAGGTATGGCTGGAAAGAAAATAGAGAGAGGATGGCTATACGGTGAAGTAGGCAAAAAGATTGGAGTAAAGAGTGAAGGTCCAGTGAAGGGGCTGAGGATGTTAGTCTAGGTAAGAAAGGAGTGGAAAGAATTGCAAGTAGCAGACTGGATAGAGTAATGAACAGTACTATGCTCAGTCAGGATTGGAGCAGGGGCATAGCCAGTGAATTAGTAGGTGGTTTTATCTGTTTTTTGAAAAGGTGACATGATGTTAGGGAGGTCAGTTCAATGGGAAGTTTATTCCAGTAAGAACCGATAGTGTTTGCAAATAGGGAATCACCTGATTTGTTATGAGATTTCAAGGTAGTAACTAGTAGCTTGTTGGCTGATCTGAGTGTCTTGAGATTTTATAAGGTGTGATGAGTTTATTTAGTATGGGTATATTGGAGGGGTAATGAAGAATTTTGAAAGTGATGATTAGTTGTTGTAGGAGTATAAGGTTCGGGAGTTCAAGCCAGTTGAGTTTCTTTAAGTTAAGACAGTGGTGAGTTTGGAAAGGTGAGCCAGTGGCAAATCTGGCTATACTGTGGTAGGCAGTATTCAGTTTCTGAAGATTGCCTTTAGATAAGTTGACAAAGGAGGGCGTAAGTTAGTGTAGAGATAAGGTGAGTTTGGGCAAGGGCTACTCGGGAGGTTGAAGTGAGATAGGGCTTTAGCCTGTATAGGGCACCAATCTTTTTATTGACAGTTTTGATAGTTAAATCAATGTGACAGTCAAAATTTAGCTGGTTATCTATGGTGACGCCTAGGAGTTTAGTGCAGTTGTCAGGTTTGATGATAGTGCCATTACAGGATGTTATACAAAAGAGATAGGGGTGGATTTAGAGGTAGGGGTAAAGAGTAGTAGTTTGGTTTTTTTGGGATTAAGGAGGAGACAGATGTGTTGAAACCAATTTTCTGCTGCAGTAAAGACTACTTGGGTAGTGGAGTGGAGTTCTGCTGGGGTAGAGGCAGAGCAGATGAGAGTGGAATCATCTGCATATTGTATACATGTGGATGTTGGTAGGAATTGGGCAAATTATTGATGAAAATGGAGAAAAGTGGGGGCCTAGGATAGATCCTTGTGGGACACCAATAGTAACAGGAGTTGAGTGGATAGATGGCTGTCCCAAAGGACAGCTTGTTTTCTATTAGTCAAATACGAGTTGAACCACTGTAATGCTTGAGAATCCAGTGATAGAGATTTTAAGGTATCGAGGAGAAGTTGATGGTTGACCATATCAAATGCTTTTGAGAGGTCCAGAAATAGTGCAGATGAGAATAGGTTTCTATTTCGATTTTTATTTATGGTGTCAGAGAAGGAGAGAAGGGCAGTAGTAGTGCTGTGGTAGGGTCTAAAACCATGTTGAGAGTCTACAAGCAAGTTGTTATTTAAGAGATAGTTTAGAAGTTGATGGTGAATACAGCGTTCCATTATTTTGAATAGAGGCGATAGAAGGGCAATAGGTCTAAAATTGGATAGTTCATTAGAGTTTCCTCCTTTATGGAGTGGAATAATGTGGGAGATTTTCCAGCAGGATGGAATTTTGGATTCTGTTATGGTTCTGTTTATTAAGATGGATACTGGGTAGGCTATTTCTTTTGCAGCTAATTGAAGGTATTCAGCTGGAAGTTTGTCAGCCGAGGGGGTGCAGGGTTTTAGTTTAGAAAGTAGTTTCTGTATATAGGTTGTTGAGACGGTTTCAAGTTTTAGTGTATAGGTATTGTTGGGGATGGGGTAGTTTGGAGGAGGGGTGGAGTCATGGTGCTTGCAAGTGAGTTTACAGTTTGAGAGAACAAATTGTAAAACCTGTTGGCTATCATGTTAGGTTGTTTTGTGCTAGCTGGGGTAGGTGTTTTGGTGTTGCCTGGGTGGAGTAGTTTATTAATTCCTGACCAGAATTTTTTTGGGTTTTGGTTTTGTTGGTATTGAAAGTTGTAGTTTTTTTTTGTCTAGGATGACAAGTTTCTTTGTTTTGTTTCTTAGATGTTTGAAGGTTTGATGGTCAGTAGGGCTTTTAGTGGATCTCCATTTTGACCATGATTTATTTCTCGCTCTCATAGTTTGTTTAGTTATAACAGAGAGCCAAGGAGCTGCTTTGGATCTGATTCTGACTAACCGGGATGGGGCATGTTGGTTTAGAATTTGTAAGAAGGTGTTGTTGAAATGCGTTACTGCTTCATCTATTGGGAGGTATTTTAGAGAACCTTTCCAAGATAGTATCCTAAAATGTGATACTGACTGGGAGGGCAGATGGTGTTATATAATATACAAAAACAATTCTATAAAAAAATCTGATTTTAATCCTAAATATCTATGCTGCATGTATTAACCAACAGTAGTTTTTTTCATGTCCCTCTACAAGATTCTAGCAACTTATAAAAAAACACTAGATAATCATAGGATGTGACTGGAACATGTATCAAGATCCTACTTCAGATAGATCAAATCCCAATAAACCCAATACAAACAGGCTACTCTTGCACTCACTGAACTTAAACAGAACTTTAAACTTTTTGATCCCTTTAAACATAATGATAAAAACCTTCACAAAGGAAAAGTTTACCTGATATTCCCAATGCCATAAAATGTGGTCTAAAATTGATTTTTCCTGATCTCAGACCTATTCCTGAACATGAATATAAACTGTTACATCAACACTAGATTCTTCTCAGACCACTCAAAAATCTAATTAAACATTAACTGGAATGATAAACAAAACTTAAAGAGAAGAGGATACAATTAGTTTCTTAATCCTAACCTTCCATTAAAACAAGATATCATAGAAGAAATAAACATATTCTTAAAAGACACACTGGACAAAATCCCTACCTCCCAACACCCATTGGATATAGAATGGGCTGCCACTAAAGCCCAAATGTGGGGCTTTCTTATCAGTAAAGCTGCACATTATAAAACTCTACAGAGGAAAGAAGAAATAGTAATAAAAGAAAACATACACAAATTGGAGTTAGAATTACAGAAATGCTTTACTAAAAAACTGAGGAACAATTACTGAAATCTCAAAAGGAACTGTATTTATTTATTTATTTGTTTATTTCAGTTTGATGACTGGGGAAGTCCACTGGGCCAAGAAGAGCCCATTTTCAGTGGAGGCCTGGGGAGATAAGCTCCAAATAACATGTTACAGACAATTAAACTTACAAAGTACAAAACGAATCAATGATATGCAAGAAATATACAACAAAAATTTCACATAAACAAACATACATATAAAGATCAAAATAATGAATCATAAAAAATATACAGAGCAGTATAACATACTTCTTAGGGTGGGCAACCTGTATAGTACAGACTGGGTAATAAAAGCAGTCATTGAGAGGAGTAACACAGGTAATGGAGTGTAGATATAAAATAAAATATACTGTATGTACTTAATGAACACCAAAAACTTATCACTCTATGAAACAGTAACTCTGGCCAAATATGCTGAGTAAGCACAACTACCATCTAGAATCCTAGCTAGACTAATTTCTTTCCAAAAAACTACCCCTACTATATCTGAAGCACACCATTTAGACAAAATATATTGCAATAATACTGAAATACTAAAATTATTTGAAAAATTATACATGCATAACTATGGAGAACAAAATCTCCCTACTATTAAACAAGATAATACACTGTTTCTTCAGAATCTAGCCTTCCCCAAATTAAACTCCAACCACCAGGATATAATGTCAGCTCCTATTTCATAGCAGGAAATTATAAATATAATAAACAAGTTGAAAACTCATAAAGAACCAGGGCCAGACGGCTTTATGTCAGAATTTTACAAAAAATGTTCCCATCTAATTGCTAAAATATTACTATACCTATTTAACTATATAATGAACAACAACATCAGTGATACTCACCTTAATGCTTCAAAAGCCATCTTCATCTTAAAAGAACAGACAAACCCTAGAGATCCTAAGAAGTACAGATCCATCTCCTTAATAAATCTTGATGTAAAAATCTTCACATCCATCATTGTTAACAGACTCAAAAAATTAATAACTCAAGTCATCTCACCCGAACAATCTGGATTCATAACTCATAGACAAACCTGTGACAACACTCTAACTCTTGAAGCCCTAATAATACTTGCACAAAATAAGAAAATCCCTGTTTTTGTACTGGTGATTGATGTGTATAAGGCATTTGACAGACTTACGTTTCCTGATAGCGGTGTTAACCTATTTTGACTTCCCATCTAGCTTCATACAAATAATTAAAACACTATTTGACAAATCATACACAACCTTGTACATAAACAAAAACCTCTCAAATAGAATTATGATAAAAAATGGAGCGAAACAAGGCTGTCCTTTATCTCCATATCTCTTCAACCTATATCTCGAACCCCTCTTTCTGCTTATTAAACAGCATACAAATCATAATCCTCCAATACTTTTAACACTAAGACATTCCTAACAGCTTTTGCTGATGATCTAAACCTATACTTTACTTATCCAGGCTCAGATATCCCTAAACTAATGAAAGCCATCGACACCTTTTCAAATGTATCAGACTATAAACTCAATTTAGAGAAGACCACAGTATTCCCCTTAAATCATCCCAAGCTACTATTATTATATCCCTAATCAAACACAATTAAGATAAACCAATCTATCAAATATCTTGGGATACTTTCTGTCGAAATAAAAAAGAATTCTATCAAAACAATATCATGACTAAATGTCTAAATATAATATAGGACTGTAACAGATGGACTAACGTAAAACTACCCTTTCTATCAAAAGTCACTATATTAAGATGAATATACTATCTTGATTACTATATACATATTCCTGACCTCTCTTGTGATACTACATAACCAATTCTTTAAAAAACTACACATATTCTTAGCTAAATGTATATGGTCTTCCAAATCTGTAAGGATATCCTACTATAAACTAATACAACTGAAACTAAATAGGGGACTTAATCTTCCAGACTTTAGACTATATTATGATATCATCAACAGTAGCAGAATAATAAAAATAGCTGAACATGAACCAACAAACAACATATGGGCACCTATATGGACAAAAATATACCATAGCCAGGTTAAATCACTCAATTTTAATCCCAAAGCATTTCCCATTCTTTGATAACTCTTAAGATAATCAACCCAATAAAATATTTCATCACTAATCTACAAAAGCCCTTTAGGACATTAAATCTATATGATGCTATGGAAACTTTACAACCCCTACACCTTAATCCAAATCTAAAACTCAATAACTCAATGATTAATCTAAATAAATTTCCAATGGACAAGAGAATTTCAGACTTTCTGTCCTATCGTTAAAGTACCATCACAGAAATAAGAACCCACTTCAAACTACCCAAAAACTACACAATTATCCTTAGGCAGATTAAAGAGCTATGTTATCCTTACCTCTCTAATATTAATATAACAAGTGGGAACATAGAGACCTGTAAATGCCTTTGGAAATTAATGTTATCAAGTGATAAAATGATATCAAATACATACAGACTGATAACTGCTATCAAATACCAGAATAACACAATCTTTTCCAGATACTGGCTCGAAATGAACCCTTCAATCTCCGAACAACAAATAAAGCAATCAATAGAGACAGTGGCGGCTGGTGACTTCAAATCAAAGGGGGGCTGCAGAAGACAGCTGAATGGGTGGGGTCAATGGGAAGGGGTGTGGCCAACTAGAAAGGGGAGGAGCTATGCTCAAAACCACAAAAACTAACTAAATACACTGCCCTGGGTGCCAAATCATCATTATGAGAGTCCAGTCAAGACAAAATGAAGTGTAGAAGAATAAAAATATTTTAGTGCATTGGCTGCATGACTGCTTACTTAATATCTAGATGGAAACAAAAAGGTTGTGAGGCATGAAAAAATAAATTACTTTTTAAATATATTAATGGAATGCCAGTCAAAATCAAGTAGCAGTCAACTCAAACCAGTTCTTGCACTGCAGTTTTAATTATAATTTATATTCAGCTTTATTAAAGTACCAAGTAACATGCTGAAAGTAGAAGTGTCTGATGCCCCCACTTGTAAAAATGTTTCTTATCCAAAAAGACCTGCTGCCTGACAACTATCTACTTGTTTCATGGGGAAAACGTGATCAAAGCAAAAAATGAAAAGCAAACAAGAAATAAGCTCAAGATATATTGCTTAAAAGGATTACTGTACACAATTGGCATTCTGTTTAGTTTACGGGTAAAGCCTGCAGAGATGACTGGAAGTCTCAAAGTGTAATGAGCTTCTTAAAATAATGTAATCTGTCCTTTATTACAAATACTGTCATATGCATTTCAATACCCAAGTATACATTATCTAGTTAAGTATTCTCTACATGGCAACAACAGAAAGGCTTTCAATGTTGGCAATTCTTTAACAGTATGCTTATTAAAGCTT
The DNA here is from genome assembly GCF_019279795.1 of Protopterus annectens. Lineage (NCBI taxonomy): Eukaryota > Metazoa > Chordata > Ceratodontiformes > Protopteridae > Protopterus > Protopterus annectens. The sequence goes on along the minus strand of NC_056733.1, from coordinate 430,053,952 downwards.
ACTTGCATCTTACGATCTCAGCCAAGCTTACCTGATGGTCATTAAAGTATTGCTACTTAAACACAGAGCAATAGGCACTTTGAGTAATAAGCATAAATCAACAGTACAAAAAATATGACAGAAACCAGGCCATTCTGCAAAAATCAAGGACAGATGAAAAGCCACTCTAGTACTTGTGTCTACCTTGGATGGGGGTGATACTCTGCACATTTACACTGCATAACTACTCCTTGCCTTGCTTCAACACATCCAGAGTCACTACATGGGGGAGTGGGGTGCAAGAAGTATGTCACAATTTGAAATGTCTCTGGCTGACTGTGATGGCCCTGACACATTTGTCATACCTCTCAACCTCAGAGCAATAAATCTAGACAAAGCCATACAAAGAAGTGGGACAAAGGCCCAAAAATAAGGACAATTTTTAAATATTGCTCTTATAAACTTAGAAAGATAATAGAATAGGTCTTGCATTAGTATGAATTTTCTGAATGGTATGAAATCTGAAACTCAAACGTCTCATTATTTTCTAACTTCAGGCTTTAATGATTTGTCACTAATTTGCCAAAAACCCGTAAATTTGCCAAAAGAAACACAATTTTATGAAAAAATATAAAATAGCCACACAATACAGATGGGAACCTGTCAAAGAAGGGACCCTTTAATATTAGTACTGCTAACTTGAGCAGCTGACAAAATAAAAGAATATTCATGCATTTCTGAAATAAAAGTAATCTATAACTCTGATTATTACAGTTATTTCTTAATTGTAAACCCTCCATGTTTTCTTCCAAAATTGCTATTTTATGGAGGGATTACTAGGGGGAAGAACAACATTTTGAGACAAAAACAGGGATAGTTGAGAGGTTTAACAATGCCTAATTCTATAAAGCAATTTATTTGCATGTACCTCTCAACCTGTTAATGCAATAAATCTGGACAAGGCCAAATATATTGGGGGAACATATAAACAGTACTAAAATTGCTCTTGTATGAACTGAGACAGTTGATAAAACAACAGGTCTTACTTTAGCATGCATTTTTCTGAAGGTTATGAAGTCTGAAACTCAATGTGTCATTATTTAGTGACTTAATTCCTAAATGATTTGCCAGAAAACCACAAATTTTATGAGGAACAAACCAAAAATAAGAAGCAAAATCTATTCATTCTTTGAAAATCTGGACATTTGGGAGGTATAGTTCAGCTGGGTCTGTCTTTAAGTTTGCCACCCTTCCCCCTCACAAAATCATGGTCGAATTGAGCCTCCCCCTGCAGCCATTCCAATGATCCATTACTTGGCTATTTCACTCCATTTACCATAAACACTAATGTGCATACTGATTTACTTCTATGATGATTTGGACTTCATTTGAAAGTTTTATTTTGCATTTTACAGCACAAACACTAAGACATCTGCTAAACAAACTTAGCATTAAAACTTCTCTGCCCTTGAAACTCATATTCATTGAAACAGCATTGAAACCCACATTCAAAGAAAATACATTTTACCAGTGGCAGAACTGCCCAATTCAGAACATCTTTCCAGTAAACAATGAAACAAAATGCATGCACCCATAATGACAAAACTGCCCAGTTCAGAACATTTCCATCATAAAAGTCTACTCAAACTTCTACAGTCCACCATTATCAGTAAATATGCACAATTCTACAGTCCACCATTATCAGTAAATATGCACAATTCTACAGTCCACCATTATCAGTAAATATGCACAATCTCTGAAGAAGTAAAAAAGTTATCTAAATAATTCCACATTAAATAAATCAGTAACTAATGAAGAGGTTTGCTGCTAGCAAATACCTTTATATTTCATGGTTTTGTCGAAAAATAAAGTGTCTGATGCCCCTGAGGAATAAATTGCCTATATTACATTAAAAATTATAAGCTAGTAATATTGCAATAGGAAATGGATAACAAACCGATAACAGGCTCATAGCTAGTATCTTAACTTTTTCAGTACAGCAGCATTCACCCCTTGTGGGAGTAGAACCAACAACCTTCTGCATCAAAAGCAAGTACACAACCTGTTGTGCTATTAATAATGCGAGCTGACTTAGCATAAGCAGCACTAAACTTCTCTTCCCCTGCAGCTCTCAGTTCCTTGTAAAATCTACAGTGTATATAGTTTGTTTTTTTGTTACTATACTAAGTTATTGTGTTATAAAATGAATAAAAGCATTTTGGAAAAAAATGCTATTTATTTTCATAAAGTCAACAAATTCTACTCGCAAAGCATAATCCATCTTCAGATTTTAGCATTCTGGAATACCATGTGTGCTAAAAGAAAATAAGTGGTTGGTCATTTTTCAGGCCATATCTGCCAAACTGACTGAAGCTAGCTTGCTGAAAATGTCTTGTGTCGCTCACCACACATACCACAGCCTTTATGCTATGGATTAGTTGAACGTAGCATATAGTGGATGGTAGCAAGTTAATATGAATGCAGAGGCATAAGTTTTGGGACAGAATGTGCACAGCAGTGTGAAACTCTGAGTCAGGAATGTGTGGGTATAAGAATAATATGGTGGGGGGGTGCACATGGTACACAAGGGAAGCTGTGTAGCACTGAGTGATGATTGTAACTGCAATATTCTAAATAGTTGACCTACAAAACATGAATGTGGTGGATTATATACTATGTATGCAGTTGTTGTACATCATAGTATTCTCTGTCCTCCATAGCATGGTGATCTTAAGAGTCTTTATACGCAAGTAGCAGGAATGTTGGGGTGCAGACCCCTTTTATCAGGGAAGCAAGGGAGATTGGACTCATCTTAAACACTTTAATAACATCTGTTGCTTGTTGCTGAAACTGAAGTTCATTTTTTTGTGACTAGGAATCTGCATTTCCCATCTTGCCATTGTTACTGGGAGCCTGCTGGGTGATCCTCTAAAGTGTGACAATTGTGAGAATGACACTGTCCTTAAACATACAAACACTTTACAAACCATTAATCTTTTGTTCCTTTATTTATTATTTTACTATTTTAGCACCTTTCTCAATGCTACTTACCCAGCATTAGCTCAGTGCATCTCATAATTCTACAGATCTTCCTGCTTAGTGCAGCTCCCACCAAACCACTGACTACCAGCCATCCAAGATACCTGGGACATGGAAGGTGGAGGTTAGCTGAGCTCCTGCAGTGTCCTGTTTCCTGTTCATGAAGAGAATTTTTTGTTATGCACCCTAACCCCTCTGATATGCTGGGTAGTGTTATACAAAGGTGTGTGCTTGCCTACCTCACATTGCTAAAGTCATCCCTGCCAATGACTGCAGTCTCTATCAGAGCTCATATGCTTTGGGTGCTCCCCCAGTATGCCTTCATCTTCCTGCCTTCTGAGAAAAACAGCAGGCGTGACCCATGATTCCCTCTCCTAATCATCAGTTCCTTAAGTGCCAAGAGAGACAGTTCTATCCAAATTATCTGAGTCATAGGCAGTGCTCCAGCATTCTGAGCTCAGGATCCAATCAAATCATTAACCTTTCTGAAACACACTAATAAGTTAACATATCAACCATATAGAATGTAAATGTTTTCTGCAAACTTCTACTCATCAGTTGTAGTACTCTTAGACTAAATGCCATCACATTTCTGTTCAGGAAACTATTACTGATACAGTCATGACGTGAAACATTCCAGTAATCAAACAGTCTGTGGATTTATTTTAATTTTACAAGGCTACTCCTATTATTACATAATCCATACATATATACACCATTTCCTAACCATATCATCCAAATTCCATATTCGTATTCTCATTTCCAAACTATATCAGGGGATATCTAAATAATTTTCTTCCTGACTGATTTCATCTGACAAGTGGATTGTGAAAATGTCATTGAGAGTTCAAGAGTATTGTGTTGTGAGTCTGGCCTGATAAAGTTGTAGCTGCATGGCTACTTGTGCTTGCAAAAGCTAGATGTGGCCATATATCCTTATTGTCTGCCAGCCAGCAGAGAAGGAAACTTCAACAGTGCATATTTGAAAATACAGACACACGTATATACCCATGCTAGTATCACTGTGGTCATTTGTGGATCTTTAGGATGTCCTGGGGCTCATACATCTTTGCTTCCATCCTTGGAGGGGTGCTTTACATGCCTTACCCACTTCCCTGCCCTGCATCCCACACTTGCCACTTAAGTTTGAGGGCAGCTCCTTTTTTGGAAACACGCTTCCCCTAAGAGAGCATCAGTGATGAGCACACTCCCACCCAGGATAGCTACTCCCATTTTTACCTGCTACGTCATCAGTTGCCCAAGCCACTAATCGAGTCTGGGCAAACTGGGCTGTAGTTAAGACTTTATTCCTCTATGCAACTGCAGTGGCCTGCAGATTACAAAAAATGTCAGCCAGATACCTGCCCCTGGTACAGCTGCATCTGCTGCTCATCATTCCCGGGGATCAATGGCTCTTTGTGGCCTGCACTGTTAACCCTTCCACAGGATTTGGATGCCCATCCACCATGTGGCAGCTCCAACAGACATCTGAGCTGCTAATCAAACACAGGCCATTTGCCTTCATTCAAAGAGCTTTATTCAACTATGTCAAAATAACAGACTTATAATCATACATTTAACATACCACTGAAAAGTTGTGTGGCATTTCACACTATGCTACCATGTGACTCTTTATTCTCTACATATCTGTACAACACATATAGCTCAGATCACATTAGTAGGCATTTAAATTTATACTTCTGCTGTTCCATACTTTTATTAAGAAGAATGAATCTACAATGAATCAGAAACAGAAGCTGATTTGGCAACAGCAGGCAGTCAGCTGAGATCTATCAGACATCGCCTAACAAATTAAGAAATGAAAACACTGTAAAGCAATAATTATGGACTGAAGTAGCATAACTGTTACATGACCGTTCTTTTCCATCCTGAGGAAAATGTACATGTTTGAGATGTTCAATCCAGGTAACTATGCATTTTTCAGGCCAACAGAAGTTCCCATCCCATTGCACAGTAATCATTTAGTCTGACAGCCGAGGGTACATATGTACTATTACTTATCAACTGAAGTACTAATGCTAAGAAAATAAACTTGGACTCCAGGATGCTCTGCAGGTACTTAAGAGGGAATTTCAACACCAGAGCAGATCATCTCCGCAGAACAGACAATCTGAGATAGCACAGAGAAGTTCAAATCATAAAAGCAGCACAGGAAATGGGAGCTCTGCTGTTTGTTGCCTGAGTGCAGATGCAGACACATACACACACATGCACACACACACACACACACACACACACACACACACACACACACACTCCTACCAGCCCTGCATGACCCGGACTAACCACACACACACATTCCTACCAGCCCAACGATCAGCACACAGTCACACACACACACACACACACATTCCTACCAGCCCAACGATCAGCACACAGTCACACACACACATTCTTACCAGCCCAACGATCAGCACACAGTCTCTCACACACACACACACACACACACACACACACACACACACACCTACCAGCCCAACGATCAGCTCCTGCATGACCCGGACTAACCACACACACACACACACACACACACACACACACACACACACACACACACACACACACACACACACACACACACGCACACTCCTACCTGCACGACCCGCACTAACCAGCGACCAAGTAAACTCCATCTAAACAGCGAGCAACCACCAGATGATCACCTACCTAATCCTGCATGCGACCCGGCCGGTACATCCACGAGCCCAAAACGATGCTGCTGCTACTAAATCCCCATCCACGAGCCCAAAACCAGCTACTTCCTGCATGCTGCTGCTGCTACTAAATCCTGCATGCTCCTTCACCAAACGACCGATCAGTACTCCCGCGCACGCATTGTCTCGCAAGTCCTGCGAGAGCAGCTCAGTCCACTTATTGGTTCTGACTGCGGCTGAAGCAGTCCGGAGCTCCTCTATGTTGTGTGGTTGTCACCACACAGAATCATGGGTATTTCACAGCAAAGCTTGCTTTGTATGTAACTATCCGGACTGCTGGTAAGGCAGTCATGAATTTTGTGTTTCACAGATTATTTTTTTGTTTTTTTTTTATAGGTGGGAGGGCTGCAGACCGGCAGTCCGATAGGACGAGCCGCCCCTGAATAGAGACAACCTATAAGACACTGTCTATAAAAAAAATGCTATTCACACAACTCATGATCACTAACAATGCCTATTTTACTCCCAAAGTTTTACATAAATTTAACTCTTCTTTCCCCCAATGTGCCCTTACTGCGAATACCAAAATGTAGACCCACTCCATCTATTTTGGAACTGCAAATGTGTATTCAAGTATGGAATTCATTAATGATCCATCTCCAAAAGATGGGTTATGAAAAAACTACTCTGACATGGGAATTTACAATAATTCATATCCCTCCCCCGAATATACCATCACAACAAAAACATATCTTAATTACCCTCTTCTTATTAATGAAACTTTACATTGCATCTAAATGGATAGACAGACTTGCAATCTCATGGGGAGGTTTTAAACCAATGGATACCAAACACCTGGTGGCTTATAAAATGGTGATATATAACAGTAAAAAACAATCCTATTTATTAGTAATTTGGAAGAAGCTATTCAACTTTATATCTTTCCAATAACCACTAAAGACATTTCTTCCCCTTTCTAACTTGTTTTAAAACAGATATCAGTCTGCCCCCTTCTTATTCCATCAGCTATTTATACTGAAACATACATATACTTGTTTATATAATGCAACTAATTTGTTGTAAATAGATGCAATATAGTTTTTATTTTACTGTAGAGAGAATTACAATGTCATTTTTACACCTGCATTATTATGACCTGTTTGTATTTCTTATCTTTGTTTTTATGCTGACTGCTAGATATAAAATCAAAGTTAAAAAAAAACAGTAACAGTTCAAAATACAGAGAAAAAGAATATGAAAATAATGTCATGCTTAAAATGTCATGCTTGTGTTAGTTCATTTTATTTTAGTGCCGTTTTTGCAGTACCATCATCCTGCTAAAGTGACAACCCAGTCTGTTGCTGACAAAACAATTGGATACACATGAAGCCAAGTTATGAATTTCATTTTATGAATGATATATCAACAGAATGAAGTGTAAAACAAATCTCTTCCTCATTTAGCCAGGTACCCAGCATAGCTTTAGTAGTAGGCTTTCCTCTGGGCTGGATATCAGGAGGTGGTGTGAGAGAAGTGACAACATTCTAGGATCCAAGTACACCACTAAGGAGATAAGGTTATGATGCACAGTGTACAGTATGCTGTTCTAAAGTCCTCTGAATTGCCTATCTACCATCAAGATTAAAATTCAGATTTAACTCACAAGGAGCTTAACCCAAAGAAAGTTTAAAATTAAGCATGTGGAACAAGTCTGCCTGCACCCTCATATAAGGAGCGAGCTGCTCCTGCAGTTAATTATACCAACTCCATACTTGCAAAAAAACATGGGAAAAAGTGGGAAGGCCACACATACAGCACTATCACTGCTATCACACAAACAGAAATTTTATCTGCATTGCTTTTCACTGGAGAGCAGCTATTGGGAAGGAGATCAGAAAATGTAAATTTTATGAGAAAAACCCTTATCTGTTTAGAACTCACTGACTACTATGTTAGCCAAGTCTTTATCCTTTCCTGCATCAGTTGATGCTTCTGTGGGAAACAAATAAAAATCTTTTCATGTCATGGTCCATTCAGATTTTTCCCCATAAAAGTAGTTTGTGCAGTTGCACAAAGATTTAAACAAATATTGAGCAAAATGTATGTTGCTTTGATCTGAAGTTCCTTTAAATATCTTTAATTATTTGTGAAACACATAGGTATTTAATGAATAAAAGTGCAAAAAAGTTCTTAATGTTATGTTTAAATAAAGTAGTTCTCATCTAAAATGCTCACCTTTATGAACTGCACTTTAGTTGTGCTAAGTGCTGTATTTAGTGTTTCTATGAACTATGCAACTGTGATTGATAGGGAAAATAAAGCATCTATATGCTGTTTCCTCTTAACCTACAGTCTGTATGGCTATTTAAAAGTGAATGCACACACACACTAATTTAAATGGGCTATAAGAAATTATTATTTATTTCTTCCAATTCTCTTTTTCTATGTAGAACAGAGGAAAGATTCACAGTGTTATTGAATGGTACAAGAAATATAATGTGGGACCCTGAAGTGTCCTCCTGTGTGCAAATAACCGAAGAATACAACACCTTGCAACATGATACCATAAAAGAAACAATGAATGCATATGAAGGAAAGGGAATAAGAGCAATGTGTTAAGTATTTCAAATTAAACAATGTGACTATTGTACTTCACTCAGCTTTGAAAAAGTGTTAATTGATCAGGTTAAATCTGCGTACAAAAATTTGGACTTCACAGTGTGGGACAACAAAATGAATGCATGGACTGTATGTTTATATAAAAGTTAATAGCAAACAAGGAAGTAAAAGGAAATAAAACACGATCTGTACATCACAACTATACTGTGAAACTAAATGTTATAATGCATGGTAGATAAACACCAACAATTAAAAACTTGTTTTTGGAAGTTCACTGAATAATGTAAAGAAGGTTCTCCCCTTGACAATTTGATACAAATTATTTTTTGTGATACTCGGATGCATATATAGGCAATAATTAAATGATGATGCAGGTTCCTTGATATTGTCATCCCTTTCAAACGCTAGCTTTACTCAACACCTGGAGATGGAGGAGATGACCAGAGAACCTAGTCATGCTATTTAGAGATTGTTTATGCTCTTAACAACCCAACTACCCATTTCACAGAAAGTAAAATGTGATGCCCCCATGCTGTGTCAGTGGTGGTAAATACTTCTCTACATTTATGATCCTCAGTTGGAATGCTGTACACCCCTTGATGGGCCTGTTTTTCCACTCTACCAGATGGTGATTTTCCAGTGGGTATCTGCCAACACTATAGTAGAATAACCAAGTGTGCATCAATTGGTGAGTCACATTCATGCTTGGCTGACTACTCCAGTGTGCAGGCTACTAGTTAAAACCTGGCTTGTCAGGGACTCAGTCACTGCCAAGCCTCCTAAGATTCAGAGTTGACATTTCTTCATCTTCCTTTATGGTGGGTAGTGCATCTCCCTACTGATGGTAACTCTGTCATATTTTGTGTAAATAATAACATGATTTCTGTGAGATGAACCAGCTGCTTCACTCTGATACGTGCAATTATTTTAATTCTGTGTTTGTATTGCTGACAATTTCCTTTGCCTGCTAATGAATGTTTAATGTAGTCACCCTGTTTCTGAGCATTTGTATGTATCTTCTGAATGTAGAGCTTGGTCTGTGTACTTTTATCCCATCCTGGAATTGATTTCAGATGTACATATTATCAATACTTCATTATCATCAGTGAAATAATTATTCTCCATTGCTACTGAAGGATTCTGTGGGTATTCATGTGTCTGTGTACATATGTAGATTTGTTGGCCTGTATGACTCTGTTTCCCTGCATACAGCAGGCAGGAAGACATGCATTGTGAAATATATAGAGATAACTGAAAATTTTCCAGCAGTGAGTATGTCTAAATCTAAGCACAGAACCGACACATGAATTACTGCTGAATTGCCTGCTATGTAATGAAAGTGGAAAGTTTATCAATATGTGTTGTTACACTAACTAGATTTACACTAAATACATAAAAAATAAATAAAGATACATTGATTTTTATGGATTGTTGGAACAGATAATTAATGATTCTGAATTCTTTAACTGAATACTTTAGCTGATTTCAAGCAGAAATAAAGCAGCATTAAGCAATGTATATATATATATATATATATATATATATATATATATATATATATATATATATTATATATATTATATATATATATATATCTATATATAGATATAGATAGATATATAGATATATAGATATAGATAGTTAGATAGATATCTCCCCCCAAGCTGCACCTTTAATAACAAGAACTTAGTTATCTTACAGTACTCTAAACCCCCTCTAGCCTTTATCCCTCTCTAGCCTCTAACCTCTATTCTTTCTCCCCAACTAGACTGCTCTCTCTCCTGCCTTCTACCTGACATTTTGTCCTGCCTTATTCCATATTACCGCCTTCCCTCAATCTCAACTAACTGACTAGCCTACTTAATAACTGTCTGCACTCTAATATTATTACTGCATTATGCAATCTTTTTTTTCTGGCTGTCTCATTTTTACATTTCAGAATTTAAGAGTATGCAAATTTAATTTATACTTACATTTCTGTACTATATATATATATATATATATATATATATATATATATATATATATATATATATATATATATATATATATATATATATTCACTTTATAATCTCGAAAAACTAAAATACCGAAGTTTAGTATCTCGAGACTATAAAGCCGAAAACCCAAAAAACTAACACCTATAACCATGAAATTAAAAATGGCGACCATTCACATACACACACCACCACACAAACAAGCATACATACACCTAGCTAATGACACTACAACAAACAAAACAGCACACACAGACACAACATAACAAACAGACACACCTACCCTACCTATAAGCAGTGGAGCAAGCTCCCCTGCAACCCCCACACCCTCGCTACTTATATATTCTAACTGCGAGGTCACACTAAACACACAAACATATAAAACTCACCACTACACACACTCACACACACACAAATCCCTACCCAATACCGTTACAATAACACCACTTACCTGAATCCACAGCTAAATCCACAAAATGCACCACACATCACGAACGTGACAACACAATGGCGGATTCAACATTTCTGCATTCAATATTATGCAGTTTCACGTAACTGCACTTTTAACTTTTTAGTCTCAAAATGCTAAAATTCGATATGTTAGTATTTTGAGATTATAAAGTGAAACCATATATATATATATATATATATATATATATATATATATGTGTGTGTGTGTATATATATATATATATATATATATATATATATATATATATATATATATATTATACATACACACACACACACATATATATATATATATATATATATATATATATATATATATATATATATATATATATATATGTGCTGTGAATCTGTTTGTTACTTTATTGTTAGCTGTCTTATGATTTTTGTACCATTGTTTTTGTATATATTCCATTTATTAATTTCTAATTGTTAATTTTCATTTTCATACTGTAATGCTTGGAGCATTTCTCCTTGGGTCTCCACTGAAAAAAGTGTAAGTCGGACTAACCCAGTTAACAAATGTCATATAAAATAAAAAATAAATAAATAAATAAATAAATAAATATATATGTGTGTGTGTGTGTGTGTGTGTGTGTGTGTGTGTGTGTGTGTGTGTGTGTGTGTTATGTAACAGAGGATTATAATCAGGATTCTCATCATAATCTACTTATGTGTTGTAGGACATGGATCTTAAATTTACCTTTACATGCAAGACTTGACACCCATGCCAAGGATACAAATGTAGTAGTAGTAGCTCATTGAAACACAATAAGAATTCTGTGTAGTATATGGTGCTTCACCTGCTCTGATGTACTGTTAGTTACAGAGCAAAAAATACAGGAATGTAAAGTGGTTTACAGTTCTGAAAGCTACAAGACACTTAATGATGCCATGTAGACAGTGGCCAGAAGCTAAGCATACAAATGAAGAAATAACAGCTTTAAAAGCTGTTAAGCATTTCAGTCTGTCTCAAATGTGTAGCAGCCTGATGTGTTTTATAGTTTTTTTTTCTTTTTTGTTTTTTTTTTTGAGGATGAAGGGAAAGTTGTGGTTAGTGGTACGAAAGTGGTAGCAAAGATATTAAGAGGCGGGTGTTAGTACCTTTTGAAAGGTGTAGGTGGTGAGATGTTAGTAGTTTTTGGGAGGTGAGTGGAAAATGTAAGTATTAGAGTGTTGCGGCTAGTTAGCTGAGTTTCAAATAAACAATCCATGGAAGTGGAATAGTATTGTTTATCTTGTCTGACTAGCCTGTTGTGTTACATGAACAGAGCCAAGAGTTGGTTAGATGATCTTTAAGTCATTTTTTAAACTGAGTTAGGTTTGTTGTAGACCTAATATATTAATCTTATAAATTTAGGAAGTTGTTAGAATAAAAGGTTTTGTGTTAGTATGCATTTTCTGAATTATATGAAGTCTGAAATACAAATGTCGGTCATTAAATGCTGTCAATCTTCAATGATTTGCCAGAAAACCATAACTTTTATAAGGAACAGATGAAAAATATGTTTCAGAAATCTGGATATTCTGAAAAATTCTGGATATTTGAGAGGTATGCCTTAATCTGCAGTGTTGTGGATTACTGTACCTTTTAGACAGATAGTGGCTGCTTGTGCTGGGAGTACAACTTATTTGTGTGTTGTCACATAACTTTTTAATTTATTAATTTCATGGGTGAGCTGGACCATAGAGACCCTTTTCAGTCAACAACTGGATACATAAAAAAGATGGGAAAACACAACATATAGTTTCCCAACATTCAGTTGAGTCACAAGAATATATATTATGCTTTCCCATGCATTCAGCTTTGTAAATCTTAACTTGAAAAACATTTAAAAATAATTTTTTGAAGAGGGCAGGACCAAGTTCTCCCCCTAAGTATGGTGAGAACTTGGCCCTCAACACCTCTAACTTAAACATACCAACTCCACACTTTACAGTGGTGAAAACGTGGGGAACACAAAAGTGCATTCACAGTTCCCACAGTCTAAAACACTGTAATAAAGTGAACTGTGATAATCAAACGTTTTATATACTCATGATTGCACATGCCTCAGTGAAGTATAGAATGCCAAACAGAAGCAGATACTAAACAATTTTAATGCTGCGTATGGTTACTGAGGGCTACTGCAATAAGTTCCAGCTTCATTAAAGGCACGTCCTTTCTAAAGTATTATTTCCACAGTTCATGATCAGATGTCATCCATTGTTGACAGGAGACTGATAATAGTTTGCCATCAGCTGCATAAAATATCTATTACTGTACCACAGCAGAGCTATTTTGAGTGCTGTAGTGTACAAAACGTTTAGGAGAATGTCTGACTTTTTATGGGTAGATATTCTTGTGACTGCACTGAAACAATATATTTTCAGTAGAAGCAACAAGTAGTGTGATATATAAATGACACTTGGGAAATTAATGGAATAAGTAAGCTATGCCTTCATGTTTTGAGGGGTATGTGAATTCACATAAACAGTACAGTCAGATTTTTTCACAGAATATTCATCAGAGAATCAGGGAGCCATGTTTGTGATAATTACAGAAATTACATTATTACTTGGTGTATGGTGTAATAAAGTATTACCACATGAAAGAAGCACCAGCTGAAGCTGTTTTAAGCTACCACTGTTTCATACACGCTATCTGCCATTTTGCAACCCACTGAGTTATGAAGTTATGAAGCTATAACAATATGCAATAAGACAAATTACTAAAATAGTTAAATCCCCCTCAGTATAAAGAGGCAGCTAACGGTTTTTAGTAACTTCTACTACAGCTTATATAAAAGAGAGAGAAAAAAATTGAAATGACACATTTAAAAAAATCACTGCCATCACTGTACCCTATAAACACATACCTGCAACTCATCTCCTTCAATATATGTTGTTTGTTGATCATATGATGGGAGACAAAGTAACACAACAACTAATGCTGTTTACTCATATTGCTACGTTGTCCAATTCACTTCTCAGCTTGGAAGCCTTTAGTGTGAAATCTACATATTTTCCCTGTCTCTGTGTTGATTTTCACCATGTGCTCCAATTCCTTCCCATATTCCAAACAATCCTCAAAATTTACCCCATAAGGGTACATGGTGTGTGGTTTGTGGTATGTGTGTGTGTGTGTGTGTGTGTGTGTGTGTGTGTGTGTGTGTGTGTGTGTGTGTGTGTGTGTGTGTGTGTGTGTGTGTGTGTGTGTGTGTGCATCTGTGTCCTGACACAGACTGGCATCATATCCAAGAATAGTTTCTGTACTTGGCACTCACTCATTGCTAATGTGCAGTCTGGCACAATCCAGAAATGGAATGTGGGTAATCTAATGAGAAAGCGATTATATTATATTATTCATTGAACATCTGGTTCTTCATCCTGTTGAAGCCTGTCTTTCTAATGTATTACTCCCTTTAACACAAAGCCTATTTTTAGTCACAAATAATGTATCAGGTTAAAATGCGTTAAACTGATTTACAATTCTTTTGAAACTTTATAACTGTAGTTCTAGGAGTAATGCAGGCCTATCTTCTCTCTGGGTGGAATTTATTTTATGATGAAGGTAAAACTGTTTGTTTCCAACCATATATACTCTGTAGATCACTTGATATCTGAATTTTGCTAAGGGTTGTACATTGTGTCTACACTCATTGATTTTCAACTGCATATAGTCTAAAAATCACTAGGGATCTGTATATTGCTGCTACTGTTTGTACTTTTATTGTCTGAGTATATTGTAGCTTTGCTATATTGCATGGGCCATATCTGAAGTATCAAACAGCAATCAGATAAATAAACAATGCCTGATATTATGATTTGTGCTGTGAGTACAACACCATTGGTTGTAATGCTAAAGCTTCCAGTCATATGATTTTGGGTAACTATTTATGGCATTACCTTGACCTTTAGCTGTCTTATGAAATGATGACCTGCTGTTTCTTAGGGTGGCAAGATTAGATATGGTGCATTTTCCCACTGCTAGGATTCAAAATGTCTTCTGTTTGGAGAATGTTGTCTTTAGTGATATTGCAGCATCTATGTGAATAAACAATTGCCATTAAATCTGAAGATATATTTAATAGATATTAAAACTGAAATAACATTAGACAACAATCACAATTTGTTTGTTCTAAGGTAGTAAACTATGTAAGTAGGAGGGTTATTTGAACAAGCAGTGAGGTTTTAGTTAGTAGTAAAGCATTACCATTACCAGAACTATTCTATGGTATCTCTGCTAAGGGGAACCTAAATAAAAAATGTAACCAATCATCTTGCTGTTACTTACAACATAACAAAGGGGGGAATTTAATAAAGCCTATGTGGGCTTTTTTCCATGTAGGCATCGTGGCACACTGCTTACATGAAAGCAAGCAGGTTTGCGATCCAGAAAACAGAGCTAGGCAGAGCACACGCACGCGCCAACAAGGAAGTATCCGTGGCATGCAAATCATCTCATAAGCAGGTGAACTGCATGCAAATGAGGGAGGTAATGCAATCCAGTAAGCAGATAGGTATTACTGAAGACCCCAGTGTGGTGTCCACAGTGTACACATTAAAATTCCGTGCACAGGCATTTAAACAGAGAACAGGGGCTGCAAAAGTGTAGTTCGATGGACAGAAATATGATCGCAGACACTGATATGTGCAAAATCATCCACCAGGGAAATACTTTAAAATAATAATTTGTTTTAAAGATCTGTGTATGTTTGTGTGGCGTGCTGCAGTGCACAAACATGCTGTTATGAAAAAAAAAAGATTGTAAAAAACAAATTTAGTAGTATGTGACAGTAATGTATTATAGGACCCTGCATGGAGTATCTAAAATGGTGAAAACGTCCTGTTACCAACGAGGCAGGGCCTGGAATCATGTTGTTTCCAGGTTGTGTGCATGGATCCCTATGCAAATGAAGTGGGGTTACTAAATAGCACAAATGGTATCCATATCCACAGATTCCATTTGGTAGGCACAAAACCATGTTGCTGTCTGGAGAGTAGGTAGCTGATATCAAGAGGGGGTGTGTCTGAGGACTTGTAAGCTCATTAGAGCTCAGCTGTGCCTGTTTGCGCAGCCCACCTCTCTGGTCAGTGAGAGGGTCTGTACACTGGCTGCTAAGCTTTGTTTACCTTCAGGGTATGTGTTTCAGCATATTTGCATGGTGCTCTACTGTGCTGAGCGTGACCTTTCATGGGGGTTTGTGCAGCAGCTGCTGAGCATTGTTTACCTTCATGGTGCCTGTTTGTGTGGCTCACCGCTGAGCTCAGCATGGGGAGGTGTTCACTGGCTGGTAAGCTTTGTTTACTTTCAGAGCACATGTTTGAGTGGCACACCACAGTGCTGAGTGAGGAAAGCTGTCTAAAAAAAAATTGGCTGAGAAAGTCAATGGTATATTAATTACTGATGACCCCTGTTTCAATTAAACTAGGGCTATTAACAGTCCATAATGATGCACTTGGCAGGTGGAATGTATCATAGGTAGCCAATCACACAGGCTGCACCTAGAGCAGAGTGGTATAAAGGCTCCATATACCATACAATCTAATTTCACTCCCATACTCTGCACCAGTGGAGTACAGACTTGGGACTTTTAACTGAAGGATTGCTAGGGGCTGTTGCAGGTCTGCTACATCTGTATGTGCTAGATGCTGAGGTCCATGCTGCTGCTGCTGTGGCTGACAATAGGCCTAGACTAAGAAGGAGAAAAGTGTTCAGGCTCAGGGTAACCTTCCAGGGGCTACATGAGCTGCAGGGTGGACAGGGAAATGCTACAAGAACTCACTGAGCTCTGCCGTCCTCAACTTAGACCCACAGCCAACAGAGGGGAACCCATTCCAGTGGAAACAAAGGTATGTGTAGCTCTTAGGGTACTAGCTACAGGTACTTGCCAAAGACCAACTAGGGACATGATGGGGGTCTCACATGCATCAGCATCCAGGGTACTCCACTAGTTCTTGGATGCTATGCTACCACATGCCAGTGAGCACATTTATTTTCCCCACACCCCTGAGGGAGCAGTATGTAACACTTCTACCATGTAGCATACTACCCTGAGGTACTGGGTGCCATAGATTGCACTCATGTACACATCAAGGCACCACCCAATGAGGAGGGTAGAAGCTACATCAACCACAAGGGGTAATCACTCCATCAACTGCCAGGTCATGTGCAATGCCCAGGGCATTATCATGAATGTCTGTGCTGGCAGCCCTGGCAGTTAACATGGCTCCCATATCTGGCACGTATCATAGTTGTACTAGATGTTTGCTAGGGGGGACATCCTGCACGACCATAATCTGGGGGATGCTAGCTATGCAGTGGAACTGTGGATGATGACACCCATCAGAAATACACACACACCCATGGAAGAATGCCATAATGAGGCACACACAAAAACTAGGAACATCATAGAGCATATGTATGGGCTGCCTTGATATACCTGGTGGAACCCTGCAGTACTCTCCAGCCACATGTGCACAGATGTTCACAGTATGTGCATGCTACACAGTATGATCCTGCGGAAACAGCTGCATTAGTATCAGCAAATGGAAGGGATACATAGCCCCCCACCAGTGCCTAGGTGCCCACAGCCGCATCTACAGGGGGGACACAGAGGAGTAAACCCCTGAGGATGTCCCTGTACACAGATATAGGCATGCCCAGTATACTCTAGCCTTGGCCAACTGACAACGCACAGCACATGCACTGACAACATAGGGCCCTAGGGACTGACACCTTACTCTGACTGGCATACATATAGTAAAAATGATGCCAGGCAACCCACACAACCTGTACCTAACCATGTATTGGCTATGTACTGTGTGCATCAGACAGAGTCAACCCTAAACTACATTTCTGTTAACTGCTGCATTCACAAGATACGTCACTCACCTACACACCACTTGTAAGGAGTACTATAATATGCTATCATATGCATGGACCTTCTGTATGTATGCAAGGGACTATAGTGGACTATTTGGAGAGATGTAACATATACATGGGACTACAGATACTCTGTCCAATAGTATGTGTTCCATAATATTCACTAGGCCTTATGGTTGGAATATTCACTATAGCAGTCAAGGAAGATGTTAAATAGTGGGGTCACATGATATTTGCACTACTGTCTATGCCAGCAGATCATGTGCTGTTCTTCCCCCACCCCTAACACATCAGTGTTCCCATATAATTGCTGTAACAGTACATCTGCAATGAATGATATATCAGCAGACCAGCCAATTCCAGGGCTGTTAAATAGAACCTGGCCACACGTTGTATATATCACTTAATGCAGGGATGACAGTGTATGTCTGTATGCTGTTGATTATGTGAGGAATGACACCTCTCTGTCTGGTGTGGCTCACTGGGCTAGGGATGTTAGAATGGGTAATGGTGTTGGTGGTTGAAATCTGGCAGCATCCACATCTTTTGCATGTGTGGTACTTGTATGGTGGTATTCCCTTAAAATGTCAAACCCCTCAATCTGTTATTGCCAGAAAGCTGGACAAAGTCAGAGAGAATGGGGGTACAAAGAGCCAAACCTACAGACAGACATTACACATGCTCTGATGAATCTAGAAAGTGACTAGTATAACAACAGGTTGCAACAGAACAGAATAGCTGCCTGCAGGATGTAAAGGCCACCACTTAAATGTGTCAGCAGTTAGTGCAATTCAGTGACTGCATTTTACAATATTATACCAGAACACCGCAAATGTATGTGGAACAGACCACACATATGGGGCGAAATGCTGGGCATTCTGCAAAAACATGTACAGTGAGATATATGCAGACTGTCACCCTGTGTGTGGTGTTACATTATGTACCCCACTCACATATTAAGTACAGCACACAGCCGGGAAATGCCTTGGACAATTTAGGGAAGTGCTGTACTGTGCTCCTACACTTAGCAACTTGAGCAGAAGTCTGTTGCCTCTTCCTCACAAAGACCTGCTCTGTGTAAATGTGTCTGTACATACAGACAACTATTTATACATATCTGTCTGTCCCTATCCCTCTTACACATGAGTAGTGTATTTATCAGTATGTATCACATATACATATGATACTGATATATATATATATATATATATATATATATATATATATATATATATATATATATATCTAGGACTTTTGAACGAAAGTTCAAAAGCCCAAATCCATTACCACCGAACACACTTTAACGAAACCGCTTTCATCGAAAAAGCGCTTTTGTTAAAGTATGTTAAAAAAAACACAAATTCTACTTAAATGCAGGGGGCAAGCCCCCCTGCACCCCCCACACCCCCACTACTTTAATATTCTCACTCCAAGGTTGCACTACAGTGGGGAAAAGGGAATTTTCCCTTTCCGCACTGTAGTATGACCGGAACAACAAGCATACTTATGGGAAAGTGCTGCTTCAGGGTACAGCACTTTCGCACAAGTATGCTCACCAATTGGGATTTGGTGAAAGATGCAGTCGAGCATCTGTACGGATTATATATATATATATATATATATGTGTGTGTGTGTGTGTGTGTGTGTGTGTGTGTGGGTGTAAATTACAATGATACATAGACTCTCCACATATATCTACCTAAACATGTGCAGAGACATCCCTGTTATACACACACACACACACACACACACACACATATATATATATATATATATATATATATATATATATATATATATATATATATATATATATATATGTCTGTGTGTGTGTGTGTGTGTGTGTGTGTGTGTGTGTGTGTGTGTGTGTGTGTGTGTGTGTGTGCGCGCATGTGTGGGGATGTAAGAATGTCAAGTAAAAAACATAGTAGAGCCAGCAAATAGTGGACAACAATTCGTTTATTGATGGAAGATGGAGAAAAACAAACTGGTTTCAGCCGTTAGGCCTTCATCAGTGTCTGTATTTGGTACAAAGTCCTCACAGTATAAATATATAGTAGTCTAGCGCCACCTGAAGTCCATACACAATAATTGCTTCAAATGCATTCATTCAAGCCAGGGGAAAAAAGTGCACCCAGTTTTATAATCCATTTCTTTTCCATTTTGTTTAATATTGTATGCCATCCTGATTTGTTTCATGTATTCCGTTGTATAATATCAATCACTGTAAATCTGAATTTAGCCTGGGGATATTTTACTGTATGTTTGTACAGTGCATTAGTTAATTTGCCAGTCCTAATATCACTTAGATGTTCTGAAATCCTAAATTTTACACAATGGGAGGTTTGTCCCACATTAAAGGCTGAACAATTGCAGAATGTCCCCATGTACCCTCAGTTGCCCCTATTTACACATCACAACAGTTGTCCAAAGTAACCAGAACAAGGCTGCCACAGTACATAATCCACTCACCCACAGCCCCCTGTATTTGCAGAATGTCACCTTTTAGGCAGACACAGGTCAGCAGGTGTTGTAATGTACAATGGTATCAACGCATGCCTTGGACAGGCCATATTGTCCCTGGCCAAATGGTTACATATCTAACTGCAACCAGACACATATGGCCATGCTGGTAACTGTACACACATAGCAGGGATATTACTAGGTATCCCCCTCCTAGGACACTAGATACAATAACAGTATTAAGCAATATCACTCTACAGGCCAGACATACTGTCTAACACAAGGCTACTTTGCGTATTCCACAAGTACTGTGCCTGCAATCCTATCTACAACAGACATAACTTGTGGCACATGCAATAAATATTGTGAGCTATAGTATGTAATAGTAGATAGGTAGGGGTTCTAATCACACAACAACCATCTCTGTGTGTGTGTAAATATATCCCCTTGCAGCACTATAGACAGGCCCATATGAGCCATCTTTGTGCAATGGTTAAGCATTTTATGGCCCTGTGACTAGCTGCTGGCCTCTACAGTGCCTTCCTCTACATAATCATAACTGATGTTTGCCACCTGTTTGACCTGGATACAGGATATTTGTAGATGTGACAACTCCATTGCCACACTGTCTAGATCTGTAAGTTCAAAAACACAGGTGACATGTAGCAAGGGCAGCACAAAGTATGAGTGCATGATTATGCTGACTGTCCCCATTATCCTTGATAGACTATTCTACACACATGCACCTGGGGAGCCATGTATGTATACTGCCATACTTTGCTGACATCATATGTCTGTTGTGCTGCCATGCCATCCGGTGATGCTCTGTTGCCGCCATGTGTCCATAGTTTATCCCCTCAGACTCCTGGAACCGAATCATACACAGGTGTGTGACATGCCTGTCATTCTGTAACAGTACCACCAGTCCAACATCATGCAACAGAGATACGTAAAGTGTGATGTGTAATCATGACACATGCCAGCATACAGTACCTGTTCTGGCCCACAACAAGTGGCATGCCAATACAATATGGCACTACACAAGTACATGTCAAGTAATATAGACACCATGTGCATCAGATACATAGTAGTATTTCCCCTGCATTGATGGCATGGATGGCAAAGATATGGCACAGATATCATAACATGCACAGGGTGTGGCCACTGTCGCCCTCAAAACCTGATGTCAGTGTGTCATTGTACTCTGATGATGATGGTGGCCATAGTGAGGCATCTCTGCTCCCGTGCACAGCAACCTCACACTAACATACACAGACAAGTCAAGCCCTTTATAACATGCACTTCAGCCACATCCAGTTAAAATTGCCAGTACAATCTGCCTGTAAGGTATACAGTATGACACTATACTTGATAGAACTACACATAAAATCCAGTACACCTATCTTGAGAATGATATGCCAGTACTAGGGTCACTGCCTCAGATATATACCATCTCCCTTTTGTGCATTAACGGGCATCTGGGAGTAATTGTTTCATGTATACCAGGATGTGTAGCCACTCATAACAATAAATGCAAATGTGTCGATGGTAGCTCAAATGCCCACCTGTGATGACCCATTCTATGTACCATAGTTAACTGTTCCAGAATGGAACATACAAATATTCTACTCTGGCTAAACACCACATTTTTACATAGGGCAATATGGCAGCCCTTAACTTTCATAGGGTATATATGATCCATAAAAAACAGTATCACACTTACCAGGTACAGGATCACAGACTTGGGCCACACCTGGCAGACTTATGAAAAGATGAGGGAGAGTTATTTTCAGCACCACCAAATGTTGTAGCACTACAAGGTAATATGTGCATATATCCATATGTACAGTAGCTATTGTGATACTGGCAGTATTGCTGACATTCTGAGTATGTGTGGACAACTGAGCATAAACCATAACTCTCCCCAATGCAGATAGACCTGACACCATTGCACAGGTATGTACAGCCTGCCACAATGCCTGATACAGTATTATACTAGTGAACACAGTATATTTACCTGGACGCTCCTGTGCTGTGGACACTGTTGCACCCACCTCCATGATGTATGGTGTGATGGATGCCTTGGAGCTGTTGTGTGTCCCTAGGTTCACCAGGAATTCCTCAGTGGCTGAGAGTGGTTGTTCCATTGCAAGCCCTCCACTGGTGTTGGCATGATCTCTGGCAACATCAGCTGCCCTTCATCATGCAGCATTCAGCATGTCAGTGGCCCGGTGTCAGACCAACTCAAAGGTCCTGCCCTGCTGGCCAATCTGATTGACATCCTGCACAAAGTCTTCCCACCATGCTGCCTGCTGTTCCTGATTATGCCTCCCCCTGGACAACAAGATCTGATGGTGCTGTGTCGGTCCATCCACTATTATGTCATTCTCTGCATCTTAGAAGGGGCATGTCTTCTGTGGTGCATGGATTCTGAAAGAGAGTAAAAGGGGAATACATTACAGGACCAGATACATGGAGATCCACTACATACAGATCCAGCACATCCATAATGACCTGCACTATCCACTGTTCCCTCACACATCATACCCCACAGTCTAGCAACATACTACATGTGTGAATACCACCAAGATAATAGCAAAGCATAGCAATGACATTTCAGAAGCATGCCTGCAGGTGTATGACAGCTGAGTATCAATGATATGTCATTACCATAGATTTAAGACAGGCTTTCTGCTGTGATCCCTATTCCCCATACCTTCATCCTCCCATCTGCATCCTGTTATATGGAGAAAACAATTGCATACCTGATTGAGTGCAGTACTCCTTTGTTGAATTTTGCTTCCAGTAATCTTTTGAAAATATGCTGTCTGTTTGAGGTAAGTTTCATACAGACTTGTTCCCCATAACCATCTGCTTACTTTTTTAAGGTACTGCTCATTAGCAGGTAATTGCCTCTGTACCAATCTGTGACTCTGCTATGGTAATTGCAGCCAAAACAGATGAATTGCACTATCATTAGCCAATGACATACCACCACAGTGCAATATATAAGACCTTTGTGTAGACCTGGGCCCCTTTCTTAACTGTCAAGATGGACATTACTGAGGTGAGGAGACTACAGTATCACAGAGTGTAGGTACCATAACTGTCAACTGTGGCAAATTATGCAGCATGTCCACAGTTACATCTCATATGTGTGGTCAGTGTCCCATGATGTTGTGGTCATCTGGCAATTCACTGGCAAATATTGTGGGTTGAGGTCAGTAATGGAAGACACACATTGAGTGTCAGACTTCATACCCCTCTGAATATACATGCTAATGCAATAGATGTTATTATAGCAACTTGTTATCAATGGGGCAAACTGTAAAACATGTCCCAATCTCTGGGCCTTTGTCTCCTCATTAAGTATGGCTGTGTGCAGATTCCTTGTGCTAGGGGGTTGGGAGGTATGGTAGGTCTGTAGTAGCCACCTTTACATACATGGGTGTATGCTACAGCTGCAGCCTAGAACACATAGGAATGAGTGTGAACACATCGGAGTACAACAAGCTGTACATGTAACTGTGGCAGCTGTGTCAACCCTGTTATTATGGCAGAGTTAGGGTAAGGGTACCCTTTACAGTCCATTTGAGGCATGTGATTAAGGTACCTCTGTTATGCAACAGTGCCAATAACAGATAAGTAGTTAACATATACTTATGTTATACAGATATGTGCAGTGTGTTCCCACCTGCAGGCCTTTGACTTGCAAAACTGGATAGTAGTTCATTAACTAGAAGTAACCTGTGCAGATAAAGATTGCATGACTCAGTCATTAATTGCTGTTTTCACAATAATGTAATTGAACTGCAACACAAAACTGGATTTGAACCCAGGACTGTGTGTGACAAGATGTACTGCATGCAAGGTATTTAACAGACTGAGCTACTGAGTCACTGCTATCACAGTTGTGTTTACAAGATATATGTGTACACATACAGGCTGTGACAAACATTTTCTACTTCCATCAGTATGTGCAAGGCTTTATATAAATGTATTTCTGCACCAGAGTCTCAGTTGAATACATATTTTGCCATGAATGCCTTAGCAGTTATCTTTCTATATGTTGCTGATACAAGGGCACATTTACCTGCTATCACAGGCCTCACTTACATCCATTTTATGTATCTGGCTGTCTAGTGGTGTACTATTGCATCAGAGTCTGAGGAAAACTCTCATTTTTCCCATTTAATTTTAATTCCAGTTTGTGGGGTGTGGCACAGTGTGCAGCTCCACTGAGACATGCCTAATGACTATAAGTGGCAATTACTATGCTTTGATGCAAACACCTGTTTTAATTAAGATCTGTGTGGTGTGGCAGGTTAATGCAGTTTGCTTCAGCTGTGATGGTCTTGGGTTTGAAACAGGGCAGACGTGTTTATTTTGTACATGTGACTTACAATGTTATAAACACATATACTCATTAGAGCTCTATTTAGCTGAGCTAAGCAAAGCTAGGCAAAGCAGTCCGCATTGCTGCTCTGCACTAAAAAAATATAAAGAAAATAAAACAGGGGAGATTGTAAAGAGGTGAAATGGGGGCAAGCAGGGGGAAAACATAGTGAAAAGCAGGTAGGGATGTGCAGGAATGGTGTAGTAAAGAACCATAGCTATTAATTTCTTGTACAGCAACAGCTGTGCACTTTGACAGATTTTGTACATGAATTTGAGCTCTCAACCCCCAGAGAGAGGGGTAAGGACAGCGTAATGGCATTGCCAAGCCAATTGGACCAGATTACTTGTGCCCAGTGGACATGTGTGCAAAATGGAGAGCTATGTATGGGGCAATATTTTTTGGGACAGGTGTCCATTTTTGTTTTATTAAGGTGATAGTGGAATGCTGGGGAAGGGACTTAGGTACCTGTGGAGAGGTAAGTATGGTAGAAGAGGATGCATTTACAGACAGCCAAGACAGACAAGACAGCAGACAGGGGCAGTGTGTGACATGAAGTAGTTGAACACCTTGGATGGGGAGGGTGTTGTGTAATCCAAGTCACACGTGCCTCCAGATGACAGAAGCATGACTCACATCCCCAGCCATGGGACAGTTGACATTGCTCCTTCACTGCACTGAGGGTGGCTATGCTGAAGGCTGGGAACCAGGATGAGGCTGCTCCACAAGGTTGGCCAGTATGCCCTAAATCTGGCACAGGTGGCATCCATAGCTCTGATGAACAATCCTGCGCACCATGACCAGCAGTTCAGCCTGGGTGACAATGTCCCTACCACCACCACTCCCAGGGGAGGCTGGGCCCCATCCCCTGAGGCAGTCCCACCCAACACCACAGGTGATGCAGGAGCAGCGGGGGGGGGGGCGGGGCACCACTGGTCTGGGTCACAGATGTGCTAGAACCCTGTGCCTTGGCTAGTTTATGTAATGTAGGCAGATCACCTGGATCCGGCCTACCCTGACATGCTGTAGTAATGGAGGTATAACAATAAGTATAGGTTCGTTATAAATAAATCATTGTTAGTAATAACAGCATGGCAGAACATTGGAAAAAACAGTTATATATCAATGCATATTATTTGAAGTACAACAATAAATAGCAGAAGACTCAGAATGTTAACAGCATGCCAGTAACAGCTACAGCATAACGCCAACAAAATAAGTAATGTAACAAGATTTGTTAATGTGCAACCATTATAAAACAAAACAATAATAAAATACATGACCCAAAATACAGTTATTGTCACAACATATGCTAATAGTAAACCATAACCAATAAATAACAATAAGAAATAAATGAAGATTAGAGGTTGGGGAGAGAGAAAAACAGTCCATTATTAACATTTCCGGTTATTTCTTTGAGAACAGTACTGCTATCTACTCTACGGGTCTGTATTTTGTTTATGTGTACAGTGACTACAACTCTCCTATAGCTGATATAGCATGCACATACCTCTTAAGCTATTTGCATGGGACACTATGGGCCAAGCAGTGACAACTGTAGGTACACAACTACATAGAACACTTGCACATCAGGTGGACCTATATAATGACCATGGTTTTCTGTGGGCTGATTTGGTGATACTTTACAATCTAGGTAATCATTTTCATGGTAATCCTGTGACAGATGGATTATGCACTATTAATTACATAATGTGAAATTGTGACACTTGAGAGACATATAAGTGTACAGTACAGACACTAAACAGCTGTCATGCCTTGGTTGGCAGGCATGGGAATAGTACTCAGTAGCAGTGACTGCAGGGGACATCTGCATAGGGTGCATTAACTGACTGCAGCAACTTTTAACAGACACTCCAGGCATACAGTCATACTGGGATTACACATTTTATACCTGACTGAACATTGCTGATGAACACATTCTTGCTAATGGTTTTAACAGTCTGTGACATCTAAACACACAATTATCTACTCATAATATGGGCTACCACACCCATTTACCTGTTGTTCCTGTGGAGAGAGAATTTGTAAGCATTACATGACTGCTACTGTAATATTTAGTGCTACATAGCACTGGGTTCGAACCCTGGTCAGTACTAGTACAGTGTTATACTAGACTGCAGTGGCAATAAAACATACATGCATAAAATATAAGCATAATGCAGATAGTAGATAAGCTGTATATCAGTATAAGCAATGCTGGTGTACACAATTTCTTGTTAGTGGTTTGAAATATCTGTGAAGTCAACAAACAAAGAGCAGCTCACGGAGTGGGCTACTTCACCCATATGCCTTTATTACCTGATGTCTGTGGATGACAGAGCATTATCTGAGCAATACTGGCCTAGAGACAACCTTGAACAATACTATATGAGTTAATCAATACAATTTGTATCCATCGGATTTGCATTCTACAGCTATGACAATGTTATACTTCACTGTAGCACCTTACCTTACAGCCTGAATGCATACAGCTCTCCTGCAATGGTTACAAGACAATCCTGATATACACCATTTTCCTTGGTGTTATTGGTATTGTTTCATGTTTTATTGCACAACAGTTGGCATTATTCATTTATTGCAATACAGCTCTAATTCCACATTTATTGCACTACAGACTTTATTGTATATACTTTAATACAGTTACTGGTATTGCTTCATGTTTTTTATTGTACTACAGTTGGCATTATTCATTTCTTGCAATACAGCTGTAATTTCACATTTATGACACTACAAACATTATTGTATATACTTTAATGCAGTTAATACTTTACTCTTTCTTTCTTATTTCACTACAGTTAGCATAATACATCCATACTCACCACACTCATGGTGCAACCTGACTAAGCGCCTGTTGTATGACTTGACATTGCGAGCCCTCTCAGCTGCATCTGTTGGGAGAGAAGCACACCATTATGCATACCAGCTTTGCAGACATTCAGATTACATATTGTTACAACAGAGGTAAAATTACTTACATACTTGTGGGGCATTCTCTGCCTGAGCTTCTTGGATACCTCAAGAGTCCCATCTTTTGTCGTTTCAGGTCATCATAATGGTGATGAGACTGCTCACCTGTGTGGGGGATACCAGTAACACTGGTGAGTTCTCTGGCCAGCCATTCTCAGGCCTCTGCCTTACACTCTGAGCCCTGGAAACTTCCTTACAGCAGCCGGTCATCATTGTTTTTAACTAGGAGTCCAACCATGACCCTGAACTCCAGAATGCCCCAACACTGTGCCCGAAAGCACACACCTTCACCAGCATCAGCCATAGTAACCATCAGAGAAAGAACTCCAATAATTTCTGCTGTATTCCTACCTATTGTGCTTAATATATGCTGCCCCCCCCTTACAAGTCATTGGGCAACATTCAAAAAAGTACTGCCTCACTTAGCACCAAGCAAACCAGTGCAGCTGAACTGAGAAGCATGAAAACTCAAATAATCGTAGTCTTAGCAGAGCTTAGCAGTGTGCAAATCATCCAAGCAGAGCCAAGCAGGGCACAAACACTGGCAGCTGTTACCATGTTTATGCAGTGCTTAGCAGGTCTCAGCTGAGTAGACCTTGGCAGAGTGCAGCAAGGCCATCTGTTATTTAACAAATGCATAATATGCATATCAAAATTAAATACATATTTTCCCTTCCATGTATTCAAACCATGGACCTACTGCACATAAAGCTGTAACTCTACTCAATTAGCTACAAGGATATTAAGAAATTC
This sequence comes from Protopterus annectens, assembly GCF_019279795.1. Classification (NCBI taxonomy): domain Eukaryota; kingdom Metazoa; phylum Chordata; order Ceratodontiformes; family Protopteridae; genus Protopterus; species Protopterus annectens. Next base: position 430,025,704 of record NC_056733.1, on the reverse strand, counting down.
ATTACACCTTAACATATACCATTGAGCTACCTATAACTAGTGCTGAGCAGGACACTGCACCATGCAAACATGCTCAGATATGCTTAAACACACCTTTAAATAAATAATTACATCCAATTTTTATTTTTAGATGTCTGGCAAGTGTCTGCAATCTTATATGTGAGCACAGCTTGGCATTGTTCTGCTTCGCACCATGTAAATATGCTTTAAAAAAAATAAATAAAAATAAAAAAAAAAGAAAAAAATAAGAATTAAACAAAGGACATTTCAGGGAGTATCATGCTCATCTGTGACCACAGTTAGCACTACACCTCTCCCCACTCTAATTCAATAATTGTATTCCTCGGCTCTCCTTTGGCAATGTGCCATCATTAATATGCTGAGGGGGAACCGTGTACATGGACACGGTAACAGTCCATGTAGGCTCTTCACAATACCTACATGGATTTTATTAAATTTTATTAAATCCTGGGGAAGGATTTTATAATGTAATGTTTTAGTTCTAGTAAAAATCTCTCCAGTGTACTGCATCACTTAGAAAAATGCAATGAGTATGCAAAAATGTTTTATACTTCTATAATGCACTGGTTTAGTTCAAATGCAATTCCACAATTAAATACTTAAAATGTATTATTCTTTTTCAAAAACTGGACTTAAACAATGCAATTTTGTTTTTTCCTCCTCTGAAAAAGTAGCGTGAATCCTGTTAAAAAAAATAATAATTTTGATCTGGTATGAGCAGAAATGTTTTTGCCTGAATGCAAACATTCACATGTATATGACAGTTTAATGCAAAAGTCTCTGCTTTAACATTTGTTGAAGGAGAGTCAGTTTCATGGAAGTATATCTAATGCATGCAAATAAATGTTTAGTGCCGTATGCAGAGTTTTCTAATGAGCTAGTACTGTCCATACCCAGAATGAAGCAGAAAATATTATTGCTATACAGACTGTCCTGACAATAACAAGTACAACTGCATCCTTTTCTTAATACTAGAAGCAGTTAAATTGCTTGAAGCAATGATATGCAATTAAACTGAGTGCGCTTAAAAATGTGGCATATAAGTTGTCATACTGCATAATTATAGTGCTGGTTGGCATCTCCTGTTTATATCTGCAGTGCAGATAATTTCTTTTTGTTGAAGTGAGTAGACAAGTCTCACAGATACAAAGTGAGCTGAGAATGATTGTTGTGAAGGGATATTACACATGAGGTAATTATATGTAACAGGAGACATACATTTGGGAATTACAGCATTTACTACACAGTCATAACATATCCTTGTTCAGTAGGCAGGCTAAAAAAATAATTCTTTAAAACTGTATGATCTGAAGTTACACTATGGTAATGCTGTACTAAAGGCTATGAAATAATACAATGTTTCTGAGTGTGTGATGGATACTTTCTGCTGTGATATGATGTCGTGAAACGAGATACACATGGCTGTCCGGGGGTTGAGGTTAGACATTAAATGTTTAAAGGATACTCGTATTTAGCACATACTTTACCTGTTGATGAATGAAGAAATTTAGTGAACACAATCCATGCTCTTGAAATAACATTAGCTAAATTAGTGTGAGTGTATAATGTTAGGTCATCTGAGCCAACATTCATTATTAAGCTATGCCAGAGTGAAATTATAAGGTGGAGAATAGCAAGCATTTCTATCATTTCAATAGGTGTGCTTATAATTGGCTTAAGTTTTGTAACTTCTTTACGTGAATAAATGCCATCCTCTGCCAGTGCTTATTACAAACAAATTTTGTACAGTTCTGTACTGTACTTATGTTGTAATTGTAGACATCTTTTCAACCTCCTTTCTTTGTTCTCATTATATGTGAATAATTGAACAAATACTTGTGCAGTGAGATCATAGCAGAGAACATGCATGACACTTCATTCTTATTATGCTCTTCTAATGGTATAGATAATTGTGTTATATTTTATTATAACTGTTCATGTCTCACTTGCCATCTCACTTTAGCGTTTGGGTTCCGGTGGCATGCTACAGCTGCAGTAACCTTTTTTTCTGTTTTTTTGGGGGAATATTCTATGAAAAGGCTGTAACACTGGATATTCAACAGATGAGGCTATATCAGTAGCTAAACCATCAGTACAGAACATACCTCTACCCATTCTGTAGTGAAACATACCACCTCAACTAAGCCAAAAACAGTCTGCAATAATTCTGCAGTTGTTAATGTATGTTCATATTTTTGACTTATTCCTGTAATCAAAAATATGAACATACATTAACAACTGCAGAATTGTTGCAGACTGTTAATGTATGTTCATACATACGTATATTAACAGTCTGCAGCAATTCTGCAGTTGTTAATGTATGTTCATACATACATTAACAACTGCAGAATTGTTGCAGTTGTTAATGTATGTATGTTCATATTTTTGACTTATTCCTGTAATAAACCTGTAACTGTATGGCTGTAAGCACATCAGTGAATCTAAACTACTGCCGCCCTTCTACCCTTCTACTTTTCCAGTTTGCCTGGTTCCCTCTGAGTTAGTGTTCTGTCCCACCATTTCATCTAACTGTATTCTATCTCCCCCTGTTACTGTTGGTTTCCCCTTGCATAGTATCCTACATTTTTACAGACATTAACCACAATTATCCAGGTTGTTTTATCTAATTCAGATTAAAGCAGTAGCCTTTCATTGTCACTACTCATAACTTCACAGATCGTTTTTTCCATAAATCCACTGATACCTCTCAACTGTACAGATTTTTGCAAATTGTCCAGATTTTTGCCTCATATTTTTGGTCCATTTTTCATAAAATTGCAGTTTCCTGACAAATTAGTGGCAAATCTTTAAAGATTAAAGTTAGAAAATAATGACAGACATTTGAGTTTCAGACTTCATACCCTTCAGAAAATTCATGCTAATGCAAAACCTGTTATTCCATCAACTTTCTAAGTCTGTAATAGCAATATTTAAAAATTGTCCCTATTTTGGGCCTTTGTCCCACTTTTATTTATGGCTTTGTCCAGATTTCTTGCTCTAAGAGGTTGAGTGGTATGAATTCACTTAAAGGACTTACCTCATGCATACTTTGAGTTTTTCCTTTCATTCTACCTCCCACAATGCCTTGCAGCATTTAAGAGTCTCTACAGAGGATTTGTACCATATTTTCCTGTCTCACTTACCATCTCCCTTTAGTGTTTGGGTCCTGGTCGTGTGCTGCAGCTGCAGTAATAATTTTTTTCTGTTTTTTGGGGGGATATCCTATGAAAAGGCTGTGGTTATTAAACAGACAAGATATTACTTTTATGGTTACTGCAATACCTCTTGAATTCACTGTATCGTACATGCAGTTGTGCATTTTAACAGACTCAAGGCATTTGTAAGCTGTATTTGCTCACGTTTGCTCAGATGTTTTGAACTGTGTGCTATTAAATGTTAATGTACCATTAAACAGGTGTTTTACTTGCCAGTATCAACATCATTTGTATATTTTGTTCCTACTGCTGCACAGTCTTTTTCATTTGCTTTACAACGTGTAGCCAAGAGTGTACTTGTAACAATATTTGCATATTAGTGCTAAGTGAACTTTTCAGTTCTACAGAGCTGTAATTATCCACTGTTCAACTTGTTCTGTGGTGCTGTTATTTGGTTGGTGCTGTTATCTGTTTGCTTTCCTGAATATCTAGTTGTGAACAGTTTTAGATCTGAGCAGTGTTTGCATTTGAATCTGCCTTAACTGCTTTTAGTACTTGAAGTAATGTGCATTGATGCCTAGCATGTTTACTAGTTGAGTATATTCTATTGTTACTACTATAATTTCCTACATTGTGATATTAGAAAACTGACATGTCATAGGAAGGGAAACACATTGGGATCACATTTTTCTCATTTCAAACGTACCAGCACAGGGGCTGCGGTACACCATCAAATCATTATTACTGGGGACAGATTGTTGGGCACCTTTCCCTGTGGTCATTGTTCCTCATGCCAATACATATTCAAGTCCAAACAATTTACTAGCAAAAATACCAGTCAGCTTTTTGATACCAGATTTTTTGGGAATTGTGGAACCGATCGGGTTATATACCTAGTGACATGCACTTGTTCGGCTTTCTATACAGGGCAGACATCACATTCCTTATGTCTCCGTATGTCTGAACATAGGTTTATAGGTAAGTACTAGGCTATCTGCCCAAGGGCATCTATAAGCCTAGCCAGAATGTGTTGGCTTTCGCCGCCCCTTAGATTAGTTGCCTTTGGCTCGGTCCAGCAGAGCCATTAGTTCCCTGTGCCTCTGTCCAGCAGAGCCACTGCAGTGATCCCTAAGGGTAAATTTTCTGTTTCCCATCTACTCATCAAGGATTGTCTTGAAGAGTGTTAGTGAGGGGCTCTGCCTAATGTAGATTGGAATCCTGTTCCAAAACATGGGGAGTCTATGGGACAGGAATCTATCTCTCCAGCACGTCTTATTTATTGTTGTGGTGAGGTTTAGATCCCTAGAGCGTGTGGCTCTTGGGGATTTGTTTTTTTTTAGGTGGAGCATGTCCATCAAACAGATGTCATCGGAGTGATATATGCAACAAAAGGTTGATGAATGCACTATACAGACATTGTATGGTACATAATACTGCCCAGTTCTACTTTATGATTATAGATAGGATCCATGGCAATAAAAGTAACAGATAGGACTGGCAGTGTATTTTAAATAGAAAGGAGAAATATTGGATTATAAAACTGGGGGGGTTCTTTTCACCGGGGCTTAATGATCACTTATTAAATTGTGATTTATAGCACACAACGTGGTGATATTTATTTGTTCATTGTTTATTTTTAGGAGTGTTAATAAATGGTATAGGAGATAACATAATATGTAAAGTTGACCTCTCATTGGAGGATTGTACTCTTTAAAGGTTATGATTGTATGGGATTTTTTGTTATATATCCCACTGAGAAGGCAGGTTTGCCGAAACTGGACTGGGACTTATCTATATAAACCAGTTTATTTATTTTGGGGTGCTGTGTTGATTACCTTTTGGTGCTGGCCGCTTGTGTACTATATCAATGGCTAAACCATCAGTATGGAACACACCTCTACTTAGTCTGAAGTGAAGCACGCCTCCTCAACTAAGCCAAAAGCAGCCTGCGACAATTCTGCAGTTGTTAATGTATGTTCATATTTTTCACTTATTCCTGTAATCATCCTGTAACCGTACAGCTGCAAGCACATCACTGAACCTAAACTCCTGCTGTCCATCTACCCTTCTACTTTTCTAGTTTGTCTAGTTCCCTCTGAGTTAGTGTTCTATCCAACCATTTCATCTAACAGCATTCTACCTCCCCCGGTTACTATTGGTTTCCCCTTGCATAACTTCCTACATTTTTATGGACATTAACCACAACTATCTAGGTTGTTTTATCCAATTCAGATTAAAACAATAGCCTCCCATTGCTGCTACTTAGCTTCACAGATTCACAGGGCAGTGTCTGGGTTATGAACCTGTCCCTCCAGCATGTTCTGTTGATTGTGGTAATTAGGTTGAGGTCACTGGAGCATGTGGTGCAGAGGGATTGGGATTTTTTTAAATGTAGCATTTCTGACAGAGCTGGGTCAGATGTGGCTTTGTAAGTCAAGCAGAGATCGCCTCTTAGTATGCCATATGAGACAGAGAACAGCTGGAGTTTTTTGAGTCTGTCCATGCAGGACATGTGTTTAAGGCCTAGGATCCTCTTGGTGAGGTACCTTTGTGGCGTCTCCAGCTGTTGCAGGTGTCTAGTGAGGAACATGCCAAATGGGGCATTATACTCTATAATGGTTTAATGAGGGAAGAGTAGAGAGAATGATGACCACTTTCTTCCTCGATGCAAAACCCTTGGTAATGATATGTGCCACATAGAAGGACTTTCTGACCACAGTGGCAATGTGGTGGTTGAAGGAGAGGTTGCTGTCAACCTGTGTCACTAGATCTCTTATAATGCCTTCAGTGTTCAGTGGGTCTATATTAGAACATTGAAAGTTTAATGGTTCGAATCACTAAAGGTCGACCTTTAATGATCAAACCATTAAAATTTCGAATGTTCAGAAAAAAGAAATAAAAAAAGAAAATCTAAAGGGTGAATGCAGGGGGGCAAGCCCCCCTGCACTCCCCTTACCCCAGCTACTTAAATATACCAACTCCGGGACCGCACTACATTGAAGTAAATGGAAATCTTCCCTTACAGAGATTTCCGTTTACCCGTTTGACATTCTGCACTTTCGCTATTCTCATGTCGACAATGTCAGATTCGACATTGTCAATTTCGAGAATAAAATAGGTATCCGTGTTCAGTGGACTCCCATCGATGTGGTAATTAGTGGGAACTGAGTTTTTCCTAAAGGGGATGATGAAGCATTTTTTCTCATTAAGTTTAAGGCTATGGTTTCGACATCAGTCATTGGTCTCAGTGAGGCCTTTCTGTAGGATGTCTGCATCACTTGGGGAGTTAACAATGTCTCCCAGCTGGCAGTCATCTATGAATTTGGTCAGCCAGAGTCCCTCCATGTTGGCCTAGACTTCTGAGAAGTAGATGCCAAACAGGAGAGGACCCAGGACCGATCACTGTGGGACTCCACTCATGACTGGTCAGCAGTCTAACTTGGAGTCCACTACTTTCATACTGTGTGTTCTATCTGTGAGACAATTTACAACCCACCTAACGATATAGGGGTTGATGCCTAGTTTGGTGAGTTTATCAATAATTCCTGAGTGAGGAATGGTATCAAAGGCCTTGGCCAGATCAAGGTAGGGTGTATGAGCTGCCTTAATTTCATCCACCACTCTGGTGACTGACTCAAAGAAGTCAACCAGGTTGAGCAGGAATGATCTACCTTTCACAAAACAAAATTGCATGGGATCTAGAGTTTGGAAATTCCCTACATCCTTGTTAATTAGGTCCATGATGAGTAGCTCCACAGCCTTACATATCAGACTCATCAGGATAATGAGGTGATAATTTCCAGGGTCTGTAGTTGCTCCTTCTTTATGGAGAGGGATGACTGTAGTAGTGCGCCATTTGGTAGGGACAAAGCCTGAGGTGAGGCTGTGAGTGAACAGAGCACACAGATGTGATGCCAGTTCACTTTGTAATTCATGTAGAACACAGCCAGTGATACTGTTGGGTCCCATGGAAGCTGAATTCTTGGCCTTAGAAATGCATCTTTAACCTGTGCTGCAGTAATGCAGGATGCTTGGCATTCTTAAGGTATTGAGATTGGTCCTTTGGGGGGGGGGTTGGCACTGAATCTGTCAGCCAGTATGTTGACAATATCTGTAGGGTCAGTATAGCAGGTACCATTGTGCAGTAACTCAAAGCAAATCTAGGTATTGCCATGGAGATTCTTGATATAACTAAAGAAGGCTTTGTAGTTGTTTTTAGTGTCTACTGAAAGTCTGCCTTCATAGCTGGCGTTGGAAGTTTTGATGAGGGATCTCAACTTTTTGTTGAGGCTAATAAGGGAATTTTCCCAGTCTTGGGACTTCACCTCTTTCTACAACAGTTTCTTCCTTTTGTTGTAGAGTTTATTAATGACAGGAGACCACCAAACTGTCTTCCTTTTTTTTTGGAGGATAGCATCTTGGTTCTGTTGGGTATGGCTAGTGCCATGCATTTATGTACGTATCCATAGAGTGCACTGGTGTATGATTCAGCAGTCATACATCTATTTTCCATTGGCATGGGTACCATGAAGTTATCCACCTCTGTTTTTAGGAGTCCAAAGTCAGCTTTGGAGACGTTTTTCATGGTGGATACCATTGTGGGGGTGTGTGGGTGAGATGTGGATTTCCATGGTGATTAGTTTGTGGTCGGATCTAACCAGGGAGGAATTGACTATTGATGTAGAGCAACAGTTGCCCATGTTAGTAATAACCATGTCAAGGATGTTGCTTCCTCTAGTGAGGGTAAGAATGTGCTGGTCCAGGGCATTGGAATTCATGAACTCCAGGAAGCGTTGGGCCAGTACATTGGTGCTTGAGTAGTTTTCCCAGTTGATGGAGGGGTAGTTGAAGTCTCCTAGTATGAGAGAGTTGGGTTGGACCTTGATAGATTCCGGAGTGCTTAGGAACATGGAGTGAGAGTCTAGGGATATGGTTGGTATCCTATAGCAGGCTATGACCTGGATCGCAGTCTTACCCAATGTTACTTGTCTCACAAGCCTGAGTGTTGCAAGGTAAGAGGAGAGGGTTATCTGTCTACATGAGGCAGTTGCTACACTGCCTCAGAATCCTCAAGTCCAGCAGGTTAATAGGAGAAAGCACAGGGAACTGCCAGGAGGGGTGGTCGTAACTACTAATTACTACAGCTATTTCCATGAAGAACTACTAGTGCTGATGGCTCTTAGGTGTGCTATAATAATTGCTACAAAAACCTGTTGAAGTGCAAAGTGATTAGGCTATTTGAAGTGCAAGAGAGAAAGAACTAGCAAGATCTAAGAGAAAAACTGAAGAGCAGACTTTCTGGAACCAGTAATAATTTACCTCAGCCCGGCGTTGCTGAGCAGAGCTTAAACAAGTGCAAACCCGTGTAAACATGGGCTTTTAAACCAAAAAGTTGAAAGGGATGGAAAAACTTCCTAGGCATTCAATAAACTACAATTTCTGGCCAGAAACCACTCCTCTTGTGGTAGATAGGCTACCTAGTGTTTACCACTCCCACTGTTAAGCTAGAAAGCTTCCCTCCAACACAGAAAGGTTTGGGGAGGGGTTCAGAAGCTTACAAACAGGCCTGGATACAGCAAATCTGTATCTGGACTAGACTAGTTACAGGAAAGGTGGGACACAAGCTTAGAACTTTTTTTTTTCATTAAATGATGCTGAAATACTGCGTTGGTGGTGCTGCGGTAGCGTTGTTGCCTCACAGTAAGACGTTGTCCTGTTCGATGCTCAGCTACAGTGTCTTCTGTGTGGAGACATGCATGAATGGGCGTACCTTCATTGAAGGTTGTGCGTCAGGGCCGGCAACTCGGCACGTAAAAATCTACTGCCAATCATTAGCGGACCGGAGTTCTGCTGTGGCGACCCCTAACCGGGAAAAGCCGAAAGACACAACAACAACAACAAAAAAATTATGCTGAAATATTATTTACTAAACTTGAAATCAACTCAAAGAAACATCTAATAATAATTTGCTATTTACATTCCCCCCAGCAATAACCCCAACACAATCGAAGATATACTACACTGGCTATCCTTAACTTTCTCACAAGAAACTATAATTATGGGTGACCTAAACACCAATTGGCTCTCTTATATTTCAGAAAAACCCACAAATTTTATTAACATATATGGCTTTATACACGTTATTCAAACACCTACTAAAACAGATTAATCTACCAGAAGGCAATCCATACTTGATTGGATCACCACCAACAAACTGTCACTAGCCTTCCAATCAGGTTTTCTCTCCTGATGGCATTAGTGATCATCTCCACACTTATTTACTCAGACACCATCTCAGTCCCTCCAGACAACCCTGTTTCTGCCTAATTCACAACAAAAGGATCATCAGTACTCAAAACGTTTCTTTCACTCTTACATCATTGTGACTGGACACCACTCAAAGCCCTTCCCCTCAACACTGCCTTAGACTATTTTAACACCACCTTCCTTGAAATTCTAAATACACTAGCCCCCTGTATAACTGACAGAATAAAATCGCACTATGCTCTATGGTTAACAATTGACACCAAAAAATTATTAAAACAAAGAGACAAAGCCTGGTCACTCTGGCATACTAACAACAATCAAACTAACTTAGATCATTAAAAACAACTTTGTAACAAAGCCAAATCCCAAATCAAACTTGACAAAAAAAAACATACTTTACTGCCACACAGCAACAGAACTGCAACAGTCCCAGGAAATACTGTACCACCATAAAAAAATTCATTCTACCCGGTAATTCATCCACACCTTCCCCCTCAACTACTTCAAATACTGACAGCATTGGTACACAATTCAACATGTTCTTTACTAACTCCATTCACTCTCTTACTAACTCTCATCCAAATACTCCACCAAGTATCCTAACATTAGCATACAATACCACCAATACCTTCTTCTTCAAACCTGTTCAAACCCTCACCATAAAAACTACTCTCCAAACTCAAACCCATAACACTTGCAGCAGATAATCTACCTGGAGACTTCCTAAAAGTAGCTTCACATGCTATTGCCTATCCATCATTATTCTGATTAACCACTCCATCTTGGAACACTATATTCCCACAAGTTGGAAAATATCATATATTATACCCCTGCACAAAGGAGACAATTCCACTGAGTTCTCTAACTAAAGACCCATTGTTATCTCACTCCCCTTTCCAAAATACTAAAAGAATGCATCCCCATGCAGCTTATAAACTGCCTACTATCTGATGACTTATTAGCTAACACACATCATGGGCTTCACCTACACCACAGCACCATAACTGCCCTCCTAAGCTTTACCAGCTCCATAAACCAACACAGAAATGACAGGCGATTTGTTTCTTCCATCTTCTTAGATCTCTCTAAAGCCTTTCACATGGTTTGCCATTAGAAACTACTTGAGGAACTATCATCTCTAAAACATAGCCCCTCTGCTCTACCTTGACTCCATAGTTACTTATCAGGCTGACAGCAAGCTGTTAAATGGCAACAGGAACTTTCTTCCCTACTGCCCATCACCTTGGGTGTGCCCCAAGGTTTTATTCTAAGTCCCTTACTTTTTATTATTTTCAATAACTGACTCCACTCATCAACTCCATTAGCCTCCATTGTCCAATACACAAATGACTGAACTCTTATCTATGCTGCGCATTCTCTAATTCAACTTGTTTCCACAACACAACAGTCCTTTTTAGCAGTCAAATCATGGCTATCTGAATCACAATTAATTCTGAACCATTCCAAGACCAAACTGATGCTCTTTCACCCTGGCAAATCACGCAATCCCCCAACTCCATTCCAAATACATTCATCTACAACACCATAATATCAGCCATAACCCAAACAAAATTATTAGGTGTACTAATTGATAACAATCTGAATTTGAATTACACCTAGCACAAGCCATCAAGAAGACACATATTAAACTAGGTTCACTGTATAGAATCAAGTCTTTTCTTACAAATAACATTAGACAAGATAGAGCCAGCACTCATCTTCTCTCCAACCTCCTATATGCCGGGTCTATATCACATAGTCAAAGTTACGTAACTTTGAACACCTAATAGTCGCACCATTATGTTCAAAGTTACATAACTTCGACTACCTAAAAAAAAAAACCACAACAGACAACAAAATAAACTGTTGTAAGCAGGGGGGCAAGCCTCCGTGTGCCCCCCACACCCCCACTACTTAAATATACCAACTCCAAGATCGCACCACATTGAAGTGAATGGAATCCTCCTCCTATGGAGATTTTCAATCACATGCTCCAACTTTTACAAATTCAAACATATGGTCTCGATCATATGCGGTTTGAATTTGTAAAAGTTCGATGATGTGATAGGAACCCTATATATGCCTCTCCTATCTTCACAAACTTAAGTAAAACAAATCGAGCAAAGCTTGAAACCTGCTACAATAAAATCACTAAATTCACTACTAACAGCTACACTAACAATCATCTTCTCTGATCCTCCAACAAATCCTTATTACAATTCTCCAAATCCAACAACAATAAATCAGGTGGCTCTCTCTAGTCTAACTACATCTCAAAAATATGAAACAATATCCCTCAGCCCGTTGTAAATACTGCCAACCCATCTCACTTCAAAAAACTCCTAAAAGACTTCCTCTGAACAATTGGCTCTGCTCGTGCTTCTGTTCAGGATAAGCTTTTTCTCCATCTAGCTACTGAACTTACTCTCAACATGTACTGCCAACTTACATACTTATTGCTTTTCTCATTTACTTCCCCTATAAATATCAGCTTATCCCTCTAACTTCTCTTTACTTACTTTGTCCCAATCTAGTGTTCACTAACACCCCTGTCTGCTCCCCTATCTACCTAAAATCTCCTCCATTTCTCTCCCTCCCTCCTGTTATCTTCCTCCTTCCTAGACTCTCCGCTTTATTAACTCTACCATTCCCTTCAATACACTTGACCTAACACCTTGTCTCAACAATTCCATTGCAATGTATCCAATGTTGGTAATCTTAACCCCCTACCTGGAGTCTATTTACTTTCTTAAAATTCTGTTAACTGAAAGATTGAATGAACAAATTGGACCCCTATACAATTGTTAGTACAAATCATAATACGTCATAATTAATCAAACCTCTGTAACTCAATGAACATCTATGATATGTGTATTCTGTGTTTTTTGAAAATATTCATCAATGGTGTGTATATTTTTTGTTTTTTGTGTTTGTTGAAAAAAATTCTGTTTCTGGAGCTTTTCTCCCCCGGCCTCCACGGAAAATGGGCTCACACCCAGTCAGACTATCCCAGTAAACAAAATTAAATAAATAAATATATTACTTGTACATTTAAGTGGGCTATCCTCATACCTCTCAACCTCTAACTGCAAGAAATCTAGACAAAAACCAAAATGACAAAGGCCAAAATTCAAGGTCAGATTTTAAATATCGCTCTTCTAAACCCCCACCTCTTTAAAATGTCCTTGTGATATTTTTTAATATTTATGTGTGTTTATTATAGACAATGATGTGATATGTTTATATGTTTTTTAATGGATGTGGATATTCATACTAGCAAAGAGTAATCTGTAATGGCTTTTGTTATCTTTCCAGTTGCGTGAGAATTGTTTAGTTGGGCTTCATTTTCAAGACAGAAATCCATTAAAATGGATGGTGTGTTAGTAAAAGAATAAAAGTTTAACCATTATGACACAATATAATACAAAAGGGCAGGATAAATAGCTGAATGCTGCTATACTAACATTACTTAAAAAACATGTCTGTAGGATACAGAATGGTGAAACTTTCAAGGACATGTTACTTGTATGTGAATGCTGCATATTAGAACACTACTGAAGTGGTACTTCCATGTAACTGTGAAGGACCAAAGTGGTTCTGAAGACCTAATGTAGTTAGAGTTACTGTTCCACAGCATTAGTACAGTAACAAAGAAGGAATCTTTGATGACTGCTGTTTATGGAGCAGGATGATTTAGATTAGATAAATGCAATTTGTGAATCAGCATGATTTAAACTGGATGAGTGCAGTTTGTGGTGATTTAGATTAAGTTTGTATGAGTAAATATAAAATTTGTAACTTTAAAAGCCCCATTAGAGTGTAAGTTGCAAGCATAAGTAACAAGATGAGCTTTTCAGAGCTATGGTAGTAGTATTTTCTGCTTGGAGTGATCAGTATAAATTTGCAAATATTATGTACCACATTGTGTAGTCAACATCCATCAATGCATCATAAGGAGATTTGCTGAAGTCTGTTTATCTGTGACTGTTTCACCAAATGGTGTTACAAAAAATCAGTATTTCTTTATTGTGGGAGCCCTTTCTTAATATATCTAATTCAAAGGTCAAACCCCAAATAAAGACCATGCCTACAACTTATCAGTTAATGAATAACCTGATGGATTCTCATGTGCATCTTTTAGGTCTTAGTGAGACGGTTCTCTATTGACATGTCGGCACATGAAATTCCAAGCACAAACCCGGACAAAAACAAACATCAAAAATAGCTCTTCTCCTTAAAACATTTTTGCAACAGGTGGCAAGCCCCCCCCCCCCAGCCCCCAAGTCTCCCTAACTTATATATACCAACTCCAACACTGCCATACCTTGGAGAAAAGGGAATATAGCAAGAAATATCACCTCAGACTTAAGTATATGTAAGTCCTTTCTTTTGGCCATTCAGTCTCTGCATTTCAGGACTCACTCTAGTGGGTCCCAACGTTTAAGGTGGTTACATCTTAGGCTTATCATCAGTTACAAGGAGGTAGCAGGTAAAAGTGTGCCTTTTTTAAAGGCAACCCTAGTGTCTTGAAAATACATGCTATTCAAAATAAGAGTTCACCCCATATAATCTAGCTGGGATGCATGTTGAATGACAGTGATAGATCAAGCCAGTGTCCCAGATAATGACTTGTAAGCACTGATCTGGCAGCCTAGGAACATGATGATATGATGGTCAGTCCAGACATTACAGATTTTGCTTTATAGTACTTGTTCTGCAAATCATTTTCTAGTGAATTATTCACAGGTGAGAAGAATGCCATTACTGAAAAGGTGGTGGCTATTGGTAATACAGTGGTAAACTTTTTGTCACACAAAATTATCAGCACAGAGAACTGCTTGCAGACTAGTTCTGAGATTTCAAGGTAAGTGAATCTGCAAAGACTTTGAAAAGGAGGAGTTGTAACATGTAGTCTTCAATGGTTCCCAGAAGGAAATAGGTTATGACAGAAAAGTGACACTTTCTAGCATTTATAATGTTCTGTTAGCCATGTGGCTAATAAATAATTTGATTATAGGTTCTAGCATGGAATGCTAAGGGGTATCTACCTGCAACTGAGTTGGGGAGATGGAATAAGACACATTACAAAGTTGGCAAATTGAACTCACTTTGGATCTTTTCTCTACATCCCTCTATAAATGATACTTATAAGAAACACCAGAACTGTGTCACCACTGTGCCCGTCTCTGAACTTATGTTATTCCTCAAAGTACAATTCATGGCAACCATGATGGTCCACAGGTTGGTATCTGCCAAATTTTTCAAAGGTACAGGACAAGTATGAAATAAGAGAAAATGCACGTGTATTGAATAATACATTCACCGCTTCCTTCATTCATGAGGGAGATAACTGGGTGAATTTTCCACAGACATGGAAAAATAACAGCAGAAATAAATTACAATAAGCCACAATGGGGTGGTGATAAAGTGCATCAAGCTTTTTGGAACTGAGGGTGAAGGCTATCATTATTAGTTTATCATAGTTTAGGAAGCTCCTCAGCAGTCCTGTAAGAATATACAGGGAGCACAATCTCTGTATGAAGGCAGACCAAAATATGGGCATTTATAGCTCCATTGGACTCTCCACTTTGCTTAACACCTTTTAGAAAATAAAAGAGATGTGTAAAAGGTTGAAGCAAGGAATATCACTGAAGACTTTGGTAACTGATGATCACTTCATGCCTTCCTAATGAGACAGCAAGATGAATAGAATACACTGTGTAAACGCTGGTTATAACATGAGTAAGCAACAAAGAAAATAAGAAAAAGCAACCAACACAGCTATAAAAGCAATCCATTTATTGCAGACAACAAAATGATAAGTGCTTTCTCACCACTATGGCGCTTCATCAGACCATCATTTCAAAAAGAACAAAACCATTTAAATACAAAATTACAAAAGTTAGTGGGCTAAAGTATGTGACTTTAAATTAAGCTGTCCCTTTAAAGCTGGTTTTAAAGTCATGATGTAGCCCCTTAAGTTTTGTAATTTTGTATTTAAATGGTTTTGTTCTTTTTGAAATGATGGTTTGATGAAGTGCCATAGTGGTGTGACAGCTCTTGCCATTTTGTTTTCTGCATTAAATGGATTGTTTTTATAGTGGTTTTAGCTGGTTTTTCTTATATTCTTTGTTGTTTATTCATGTTATAACCAGCTTTTACCTAACATAGTATGTTTATCTTGCTGTGTTTTTCTGTTGCTGAATACACAGGACATGGTACAAGGTGCAGACCCTGAACTGGAATATAATCTAGGTAGCTTTACAATGGCAGCTTTTGCTGATCATTTTGGCCATATGCTACAAGTTGAAGGCAACCCACTACTGCTTATTAATAATGAGGATAATTCATCTGTAACGTAAGTTGGCTCCATGAATTTTAATTACTTTTTTGTCATTTTTAAAGAGCTTGAGAACAATTTATATAAGTATAAAAGACTACAATGGCAGAGGTTACATTTGGAAGCATCTCTTCACTTTAAAGTTGTTCTGAGGGGGTTATGAGTGTTACAGATCCCTAAACATTGTAACACCTACCTTACTTTACTGAAACAGTGGCAGTCTCTTAACTTTGATTTGAGTTTTAATTATATTAAATTGCTTATTGACTCTTTTCAACCTATGGAAACCTCATTGTATAAAGAAGTTATTAATGGCGGGAATAAGCTAAATATGTTCCTAGCATCTGTTTTGTGTAAACAAAAACTTGATGATTTGTTTACTGATGTGGCAGCATATGAAAAAAAATGACTTCAAGATATAAAACAAAGGCAATTATTATGTGATATGGCTGATTTTTGGGAGGGACATGTCTTCTCCTGGCCTAGGAATGATTCACATCACCCTGATAAACAGGCTTTTATTAATGTTAATACACCCACCAGCTTTGCTGCATCAAGACCTGCTTTTACTGATTCTTCCATTAAGGCTGGCAATAATAATGTCCTCTCTACATCTACTTTGGCGGCTTTGCTAGTACTTAGTGTTTCAAAGTTTGGGGCAAATGCTTTTTCTTTCTTGCCACCTTTTTCCCATCCATTACTTCCAGATTTAGCGAAAGAAGGCAAACAAAATGTGAAGGGTCATTTGCTGGTCAACAGAGTCAGAAGAGATTACAAACAACAGAGCTTTCAGACTTGCAGGTATTGGTATGGAACAAGATCCAGAGAACTTACTTGTGAATATTTCTGCTGTGGGAATAACTGCTAATAAGTTTGCTTGTGATAGTTGGGGGAGTTATGGTCGAGGGTATTTCCTGAGGGGTGTCCTTGGGGGGAGAGGAATAAAATTGTAGCTAAATTTGTCAGCAAGTAGATTTGCTATATCTTCCATCTCAGTATAGATGGCTCCATTTATAATTACTTTGGAACATTGTTATGTATTACCTTTGAGGTAGTGGACATAGTTGAAGAATGCCTTATGATTTTTCTTGCCACAGAAGGCTATTTTACCTCATATCTGACTTTGGTATAATTGATTAGGCCCCTAAGTTGAGTGCTTGCCTTGGTGATGGAGAATTTTACTTGGCTGGTATTGCACATCCCAATTTCTGCCAGGATTTTCTTCTTTTTTTATAAAACCTATTGATGCTGGGGGTTCCTATTACATTATCAAAATATAGTGTAATCAAAAGCTCAGAACTTTGAAATGGCTGCATTTTAAAGATCACATTGTGGGGTCACAGTACAGTGAAGATTGGGATATTTGCCCTTTCCTCACTATATTGCCATCTCAGAGTCAGAATATATATTTAGCGGGGGTGTGGGGGGCACAGCCCCCCACAATGAAAGCTTCGATATGTGGCCATTTCGATGTTTTGAGCATTCGATTACATTATCATTTGATAATGTAATATGAACTCGATGCTGGTGTCCCTCTAGGGTGGCTTGCTTTTTGAGTTTGTCCTGTGTTTACTTAGGATAGGTAAAACTATCTCTATTCAGCCATTAACATGATTGTGCATAATTTACATGAAGAATTCTGCTTAGGCAGTGGTGTTCTTATAGCTTGGGAGAGGCCTGAAATTCTTCCAGGATGTCACTGAATAGTAGGAAGCTTGCATTAGAATAATTTCTAAACATTCCAGGGTTAACAGGGCTCCCAGTTTTTACAGTTTTATGGTCCAGCCTGATCAGTGAGGACATCACTCTGGGGAGTGCATTGTTTTCCCACATTTCTGATTGACTAGGTCAAGGAATGGATGTTTACACCCCATGTGGGTATAAGAACTAGTTGGTCCAGGGTATCTGTGTTTACAAATCCCAGGAATGTCTAGACCTGCATGTTTGGGATCATGTATGATGCCAAGTTTATAGTGGGATTACCTAAAGTCCCTTTAAATATAGTGTTTGTTGAATGGGGAGTATCTCCAGTATGTTTAAGTATGTGTTATTGGCTTCTTGGTTCATAGATGTGGACCTATAGCTTGTAAGGATATAGCATGGGATTTTGTCTATGGTAATTTGAGCAAGGAGAGGCTTAAAAGTGTCATACTGTTTGACCAGCCTTGTGGTGTGTTTGTTTTTGATGTAAATTGAGACACCGCCCCCTTTTGTCCAATCTTGTGCAGTAGCTGGTCTAACTGTGTGGAAGGCATTACAGCAGTGCACCAAAGGGGTACTCTCCATATATTTAAACCATGTTTCATTAACTGCACAGAAGTCTACATTCTCCAGGGTGAGGAGATCTTGTAGACAGTGGAGTTTCTTGTTTAGAATCCTGGCATATCTCTTAATTGTCTAGATTTTCAAATAATGTTCTCATTTTTTTAGTCATATTTTTACTCTGTTCATCATAAAATTTGTGATTTTCTGGCAAATCACTGAGGAGTTAAATCACTAAATAATGACAGACATTTTAATTTCAGGCTTTATATCCTTTAGAAAATGTATGATAATGCAAGATCTTATATTCTAGCAACGTTCTAAGTTCACAAGAGCAATATTTAAAATCTGTCCCTATTTTTGTGCTTTTACCCCCCCCCCCCCCAATATTTAGGCTATGTCTAGATTTCTGGTGCTAAGAGGTTTTGAAATTGGACTCCTGGCATTAAGCAGTAACACCTTTAGATTTTCTTGGATTGGTTTTGATATGTTAGAAGGTTTATCAGGTTGTTAATGCCTACAAAGGCACTAAGGGGTGAACAAGGTTTTATTGAATATTCAAAAGCCTAGAGGGGATGCAGGCTATCCCTTCCAAAGCAGCATGGTCTGTCAGCTGTATCTGACCAGGTTGGCAAATATTATACTCCCCTCAAATGATACAAATAACTAAGCCAATTAGTAAAGTCAATTATCTTCTGTCCAAATTGTGGCATTACCCTTGAAGAAGGTAGAATGCTGCTCAATGCTAAGCTCATGCTGGCCTGGGACACACACAGTCCAAGAGCTCTATCATGTCTCTCTTCGTATAGTCCAGGAAGTTATGTCTCAGGTCATTTAGACCCACCCAGGCTATGACTGAGTTATACTGATATTAGCTGTTCAATAACCTGAGTGTGTGCTTGATCTGGTGGATCCTGGCCCCTGGTAGGCAACTGACAGACTTATTTAAGTGCAACATCTGGGAGGCCTATAGGGTTTAGGAAGATTATATTTAAGAGCCTCAGCATACTTGGGTTTATGTTTTTGGTCCATACTATGTGTGATGGGTGTAGACTGTATAGTTCTGACAACTTTCTTGCCACTCACACCTCTCAAGCATACCTCATTATGAGGAACATTCCTCATTTGGGGTCTTAAAAAGTTCATGTTCCTCGAAGTTCCACACTAAAAAAGTATGTCACACATTAAGTGTAAGTAACTTTTGTAACTAATATCAATGGCAAATAGAACTGAGTCATATGAATTCATTAAAAGAACCTTCTATAAGTAAAACATAGCACATTTTGACCATCCTATAAGCTTCCTAGTTGAAGTTTTTAGTAAGCTGTTAGCATGTGTTCCACATTTTCTCCATTTGTTACACAATATGAGAGGTAGTGTTCTACATTTTGGAGATAGAAAGTTGAGAGCTATGGCCATTACAAGTCCTTGTATGTGGTAGCCTTACCTCCAGTGACATTGTGTCTCTACATCTTTCACATACCATATCAGTTTTTTTAAGAACTAGATGGTTATCAGTAAACATGAGTCAATTGTTACATTGCTTCAGCACACGCATATCTAACAAATTGGCTGCAGAGATAGTAGGAATCTGCATATCCGTGTTTACAGATTCATATTACATGATCTACAAGGGGATAGTACAGGAGGGGTTTACAGCTAGCTAGCTTGGATGCTGTAAGAGTATAAAATACAATCAAGACCATTGGAGATTAAATTCATGAGTCAGTGCTCCTCAATATGCAAACTAGTTTTTCTTTTTGCAACTAAGTGCTGAGGAAATTTCAGAGATAGTTTTATAGGGAAAATGTCTATCCTACGTCCCTGCATGAGTACAGGGCACTACTAACCACCACTATGCGATGCCAAGCTTCTCCCAAACATGTTGCCTTTATATAGGCTCAGTAAACCAGCAAACAAGTGATATAACCCTCTGGCCAAACACAATGAGCACACTCTAGGGTGTCCTCAGTGATTTTCATCACAGTATGAGACTAGGCTACTCTCCATTGCCACCAGAGTGCAGACCTAACCCTTCTAACATTAAATCACTAAAATAAACTGGAAGTGCAGTAAAAAATCAACTTAAACAGTAACACAAGCTGAAAGTTCAGAAAATAAGCAATTTAAATGGTAACTCAGACAGCAAACATTTAAAGTATGCAGAAATGCAGAATTCAACAGTTTAAATGCAGTGGCAATACAACAGCACTCTAAAATGGTTTACAGTGCACTTTGCTCCTTCTCTCACCAGAAGCAAAGGAGTATTGCTGCCCCAAGCTGCTTCCTGAGAAGTAATAATAACCTGGATGTTTATGGGTTCAGTGCACTTGCCATTGTCTTCTCTTAGTAGATACCCTGGATAGGATCTACAGCAGTTGAATGCAGCAGAAAGCCATTATCAGGTATGAATTTGTGGTTGTATATCTAACCATCGTGGTTGGCTTTGATCTTAGTCAAAAAGGCATTTTAATGTTCATAGGGAGTGTATTCCAAACAGTAGAAAATGCATTCAGTAAGAAATCTATTGCACCAGTAAGTTTTACTGATGTGACAATGAAGGTTTAGGTCTTTGGATCAAGTGTTTATTAGACTTTTATGTTGTGTGAAGGTAGTAAAGGTCAAAAAGTCCAGGGATTTTCACTGCAGAATAAATTAATTGTAGGTCACCTCCCAAGGACAGTAAGAGCTGGAGTAGATGGACTGAACTCTTGCAGTGATTACTTGCATTATGAAAGTGTTTTTTCCATCCAAACAAGGGTTGATGCTTTATACTTGACCTCTGTATTTCTCATAAGGGATCACCAGGACTGACTTTCCTTTCTTCACCATGGCCTGATCAGGATAGTGCTGATCTTGCAAGGACAAAAGTTAAGCAGATACTTGATAAGCATATCTGCTAATTTCCTCTAGCACACAGAACCAAACTTGAAAGGCAAGGAAGTACTAAATAATTATTATTTTCTTAAAGTTGAGAAATTACGAGCAAAACCTTTATTCCTAGAGTTCCATATGAATGGGCTTTGGCCGGCTTGACCTCAACTTTACAAAATAAAATAAACACAAAAAGAGCTAGTAGCTGTTTTTGAAGGCTCAGAGGTTGACCCTAGTCTCAAGTGGCTGGGACGACCTAGTGACAAAGGTGAACATGACACTGCAGCATTGACACTTGCATTACAGCAGTGATGATTCTATCTCCTGTACTGAATCAACCACATTCTAGTATCTAGGATCATTGAGTGCAGAGGTCAACTGAACCATACTTAGATGGACTAGTACCAAAATACATATTTTAGAATATTGCATATCAATTAAATTTGAATTCACCTAGAAGTATTGCAATGGCTTGGTTAGGAACTGAGTGATTTCTCTCACGTGAGCAGTAATAGCCTTAGAGAAGGTAGAATGGATTCTAAACAGCAGCCCTTCTTGTTTTCAGTCTACCATTGACAGGTCTGTCTTTGGCAGTTCAGTCAACATCTCAGTCTTTGGGGCTGGGACATGTGAAGATAGCAAGCACTACAAGAGAGTAGAACTAATAGTAGTATCCCCTCACGTTTAGGTGCCTGTTCCCACCATACAGTCACCTGATAGGGTGCAGTGAGTGACTGGTAATTACAGCTAAAGATTAGAGCAAAAATGCAATTACTACATTTGAAGTACTACAATATTATAAATAAGATACAAGAACTGGAAGAGGAATCTTTACAGAAGGGAAGGAGTAAATTATATAGAAATAAATGGAATTTGCAAAATGAATATGTGCAGAATAGTGTTCAGGAGGTGGAGGAGTGAGGTTTAAGGGGCTGCCAGGAGTTGGGGGATTATGTAATACTGGACTGAAATACAGTTGTTATAAAGAAAGAAAGAAATCGTAATGTATAATGTGTGCAAAATAAAAAAAATATTAACATGGTTTGTATAATTTTCTATTAATGTATGTGTGCCTATGTCTTAAGTGATATTTTAACAAAGGTGTTGATTATCTAGCAGTGATCAAGCCAGTGCTAAAACATCACAATATATTCTTAAGCTATGGGATATAGACAGTACAAAATTTTCTTTAGCATCCTAGCAAGACCGAAAAAGCAAAGGATTATCTCCATATAGAATGCTATCATATTCTATCAGGTAGTTGTGACAGTTTTTGCTTTCCTAGAAGATTACCCAGTGATTTCTGAAGTGATTTTGTAATATGGACATCATTGCAGAGTAACTGGGCCTTCAGACTGAGATGAGAAATGGTCAGAGAGGCCACCATTCAGGCACCCAACAGAGATTTTCTGCTTAGAGCTCTAACTCTGCTATGTATGCCCAATAAACAGCTTCCACAGAGAAAGTGCAGTGGAAATAGTATGGGAGTGCTATTTGCTTCCACAAATAATGTAAACCCACAGATGACAGTGCCTACTAGAATGAGAACATTCATGTATGTATGAGTATGTGTGCTCCGACATATGCCCTACTCCTTCTGAGAAAGAAAGGCAACACGCCCCCTTTGTTATTCTCCAGTAAATGCTCAAGGTGCTGACCATACATGTGACACCTGAGTCATAGTCAGGACTGTATCACCTCATGGAGCTTGTTCCTGGATTTAGAAGCCTGGATATGTGATTAGAGCAGTCAGTAGTTTGTAATGGACTTTGGCACATTGCATTCAGTTGTGTATTGTCACAGGCTTCTAGCAATAAGAATGCCTTTAAGGAAATTATTGCACAGGAAATTCTGGTTAGTTCAAGTGGTATTGATATCTGATACTGTGCATGTTCAACCATGTTTGTGTCTGAGGCACAATTAAGATTTTCAGACATTCTCAAATATTGTTTGTCCTTGTTATACATTGGGGGTTGGCATAGGGGTTTGGGGTTGCCATAATGGTTAAGGTGTTTACCACTCAGCCACAAGATAAATGACTTGATTCTTACCTCTGGCTACTATATGGTTATTTGCAAGGCATACACTAGTTTAGAGACTGACTGTCTAGTATTTACCTATGAACTGAAATAGTAAAATAGTTGTATATATACATATATATATATATATATATATATATATATATATATATATATATATATATATATATATATATATATATATATAAACATGAATGTGTATGATGATTCACTTTACTGACATTTACAACAGTAAAAGTGATATTTAACTGGATATAGTAGCCTAATAGGACTGTGTGCATTAGTCTTCGGGCTTGATGGTTAACAGTGATGAAATTATGTTATTGCATCTGACTGCATATATTTTTTTCTCATTTAATTTGTTTAGTGTCTTCATCAAGTATCTAGAACAAGCAAGTCCATTTGAATGTGCAGTAGGTAAAGAACAATAATCTTGATATCCTTCACCTCTTTTTATCATTACCAGTGCATTTATATATTGGTCCCAGGACACAGCATACTTGTTGCATCTTTAATACAGTTTTAGATATATGAAGTTGTCCCAGATTTAAATCTATCACCATAAATTTAATTCCATGGTGCTAACAGCTGCACAAAACATTAATTTACTTTACGGATGCAAAAATAGCATTTTTACTCTAAAAAAACATATTGGAAGAAATTTGGAAAATGTTTCATTTTCATGACTGAAGTACCATTTATAAATACTGATATATGACATTTGTATAATCTTTCGATATGCAGCTGGAATTTGTACTGAATATATTTATAGAAAACTGTACATTCATTTTATTCTGTAAAGAGTCTATGCTGAAGGCAAAGTGTCAAGTGAAAACAGAATTAAGTGGCCACTAATCATGTATGCAGTTCAGCTGTGCATTTAATTGATCTGCTATGAAATCATTTTCTACATTGTTGACAACAGAAGCAGCTAATTAATTGTCATTATTCATACTGGCAAGTACCTGTTAGAGCAAGAAATATGGTCAAAGCCTTAAATAAAGAGGGGACAAAAGTCCCAAAATAGGGACAATTTTTAAATATTGCTCTTACAAACTTAGAAGTCGATAGAATAACATGGTTTCTATTAGCAGGACTTTTTTGAAAGGTATGAAGTCTGAAACTCAAATGTCCTTCATTATTTTCTGACTTCAATCCTCAATGATTTGCCAACAATCAGCCAAAAAACAGCAATTTTATAAGAAACAGACCAGAAATATGAGGCAAAAATCTGGACATTCTGTCAAAATCTGGATAGGTGAGAGGTGTGAGGTTACTTCTTTTCTTCACTGTAGAAGTGCAGTGGTACAGGACCCTGCTAGGCATCCATGTTTAATATTCTGGTAGGCTGAAAAATGAACCATTTAATATTATACCTGATGCCACAGATACTGTGTATGATGATGACCTAACAGCAAATATAGCAGAAGAACTGGACCAAGTTGCTGCAAACATCAGACATTGTGAAGTTGAATACAAGTAATATAACATGAAAAATAAAAGGGTCATGAAACTCAGAAATAAGGGAAAGAAAGAGAATGGGGAAGTAATATAGTTCATGTATTTCTCCCGATGACATAGATACCCATTGTATATCAGCAGTGGTCATGTCCTCTGAAGGAAATGCCTGGTGGGGGGAGGGCATTCTTGTTAGCAGAATGACTATCCTGATAGGCATAGCAGATATGGTACAGTCCCAGAGTGCAAGGACTCACATAGAGCTAGAGGACTGATACTAATGGATTTTACAGACAGTAGATGCTGTAAAGCATCTGCTGGCCAGGCTTCTGGTAGCATCTGCTATCCAAAAACTGCTGTGTAAGTCATAGATAATGATACAGAAGTAAGGACATGCAACACTACTGATGATGATTTGCTCCTTCTCATAATCTCTGACTGTGAAGAACCACGTTATATCCTCAGGCTATTACATGCTTCCATTTTATACTATACACCTTTTTCCAAAGTATACTACAACCTCTGCATCTTCTCGAAGAACTGATCTGATCCTGCAGAAGGACTATTTGCAGTCTCATTTTCTCCAGATAAGCTGTTGATTGACTTCTAAACCAGTCAGCACATTTTAAGACAGCAGAGATATTCAGCTAAAAAGGCATTTCTCATGGTGGAATAGAGTTCATGCACAATTTGAAAACTACAGATTCTCATGTCTACTTCTGGCATACATGCAAACTCCATGAATGCAGCTCTACAGACCAACTACTGGGTGTTTTTTGCAAAAGTCAGTTTTCTGAAAATTCTCCCATTGAACATAATTAAACTGCAGTTATAAACGCACATGAAGGTTACATGATTCATAACCATACTTTTGATGAAGAGGAAAGCTTTCTTCATTTCTACATGGGGAGGGATGTACCCTGCTACTCTGTCATTAAGTAACGTGGCAATTGCAAGGTTGCTGTAGCATAAGTTAAATAAAACAGTGTTACCATTATATGTTTTTATTTATGCATTTATCTGCTGAATGGATTCATCTCAGCCACAGCCCAGGATATACGTATTTAAAACAATAAAACATGGTTTAATGTATTTATGTATTTCATATATTTGACATGACTAATACATGTACAGTGCTTAAATGGCAGTTTAAATTCACCTAAAGATATTAAAAAAAAGTTAGTTGAGAATATTACAGTTGCACAAATACCATAAAGTACAAATGTTTATAAGTACAATTCACTGAGTATATGTTGGAAGATCACAGAATGATTGTCAGTGTTGCTGAGACTACATGTAAGCATAGTATACAGAGAATATACAGCTTATTAAGTGGAAGTCAGCTACGAGCAGTAGAAATTCAAGTTCCCTGGTGTTCACTAGATAACTGGAAAGAACAATGGCAGAGTGAGACTGTGGGTAGGCAGGTGAATAAAGAGAATGAAGGGATGTGAGTGCAGGTAAGGGGCATTAGCTGGTGAGAGTGACACTGTCTTGGCAGATATAGAAGTCTGCTGATCTTACTTTATTTAGGATGGATATGGTAAGTTAGAAGGCTTGAGACATGGGGGAATCTCAAAGGGAAAGACACATTTTACTTCTGCTTTAAGTGAGTTGGCTATTGTCATGCATTTAAGTGAGGTTGACAAAACTATTGCCAAAGTAAGTCTCATTAAAATATACAGTAGCCTTGCAGGTTTTGAATCACATAGTCATTAAATATTAATCACAGATTTTTGTAAAGTGCTCTGTGATTTGTTTCAAAGGACTTGTTACTCTTTTTTTTAATGACAGAGGTACTTCAATGGCAAACCAGTACTGTCTATGCAAACATAATCAGATATGAGGTGCTAGACCTGTTAGTGCTGCTCAAAATGTATGTACCTGTAAAATAACTTGATATGCAATATCATTTTCTGCATTACATTGTCTATAGTGAGAAGAAGATAAACAACTTAACTGTGGACATCAAATAGGAGATTATCTGATGGTAGACATCACTTGAAAATGTACCACATCCCATGGGTGACTGATGTCCCACACTGTCTGTATGTCATGTTATCCTTCATGCTGTGGCAAACCTTTTTCAGCTCTCAGGTTAAATTACACAGGAATTAATAACACCTGAGAAGGCAGTTATTTATTAAATCAGTTGGAAGGAGATTAGATTATGTCACTCAGGCAGGTCCTGCAGTTCAAACTGTGTGATACTTTGAATGAACACTAACCAACAGGGAAGCTGGCACACTACTTCAAAGGATGTAGAATCTGTCTTCAGTATAAAATTGAAGGACAGGAACACAGCTCAGTTCACCATGTATACATAGTTAAGAAAGTCGATCCTGCTCATTTCTGAGTCAGGCAGACTCCCAACCAAACCATTTCTAGGTATGTTCTCTGTTTTTCAGGGTAGATGAAAGAACA